>NW_026728911.1:145000-175000 GCF_030272615.1 Cryptomeria japonica
GAGTTCCGAAGACTACCTCCAGGAACAATCGGGAACAAGACCGATTACAAGTCGTCGAGTCTGTTACTGGGCGAACACGAGATGCGCACAGGAAATCGATCAGCCCTCACAATGGCCCAAGGCCAGAGATCGGACTGCTACGATTTACCCCAACAATCATCGTGCCACTCTTCGCAGAGAGGTGATAGACGCCAACGAGCTCGCGCATAGCAATCGAGGTGTAAAAAGGGCGTTGAAGGCAGGAAGCCTGGACGAAAGAGGCTACGAGGTCACCTCGAAGCGGTCTAAGAATCGGGCGCACTTGGGGCGACTACCAGTGCCAACCCCTTATCCCGCGGTGCGTCCGACACACAGAAATTTCCAAGGCGGCCAAGGAGCCTCCCCGCATAGCAATCGGGGTGTGAGGTTACGGATGCAGCATTGATAGCAATCGAGGTGTGAGGCGAAGGATGCAGAAGTGAGAGCCGAGGGATGTAGCAGAGATAGCAATCGGGGTGTGTGATGCAGAAGAGATAGCAATCGAGGTGTGCGGTGGGAAGGGCCCAGCAGCCAGAATGCATGAAGCGACGGATGAAGCAGTGATGACAACCGGGCTGTGAGGAGAGGAGGGATGCAGCCAAGAAAGCAATCAGGGCTCGAGGCAAGGGATGCATCAAGGATAGCAATCATGTTGTGAGGCGAGATTCCAAAGGCTAAACGTGAGAGGCTGCAGGGTCGACTCAGAGAGGTCTATGCATGTGAGAGGCTGAAAGCAAGGTCGACTCGGAGCGGTCTATGCATCGGGCGCGCTTGGGGCGACTACCAGTGCCAACCCCTTATCCCGCGACGCGTCCGACAAAGAGAACGTTCCAAGGCGGCAGAGGAGGTTACCAGCCGAAGGATGCAGTAGCAATAACAGGTATAGTTCCGCGGCGGCCGAGAAGACTCACCGCATAGGAATCGGGATGCGAGGCGAGGGATGCGGCGGGAAGGCCCCGACGGCTAAACGGAAGAGGCTGCAGGGCCGCCTCGGAATGGTCCAAGCATCGGATGCGATTGGGACGACTACCAGTGCCAACCCCTTATCCCGCGATGCGTCCGATACACAGATAGTTCCAAGGCGGCCGAGGAGCCTCACCGCATATCAATCGGGGTGCGAGGCGAGGGATGGGGCGGGAAGGCCCCAACGGCTAGACGGAAGAGGCTTCAGGGCCACCTCGGAATGGTCCAAGCATCGGACGCGCTTGGGGCGACTGCCAGTGCCAACCCCTTATCCCGCGATGCGTCCGATACACAGATGGTTCCAAGGCGGCCGAGGAGCCTCACCGCATAGCAATCGGGGGTGCGAGGCGAGGGATGGGGCGGGAAGGCCCCAACGGCTAGACGGAAGAGGCTTCAGGGCCGCCTAGGAATGGTCCAAGCATCGGACACGCTTGGGGCGACTACCAGTGACAGCCCCCTATCCCGCGATGCGTCCGATACGAAGATGGTTCCAAGGCGGCCGAGGAGCCTCACCGCATAGCAATCGGGGTGCGAGGTGGGGGATGCGGCGAGATGGCCCCAACGGCTAGACGGAAGAGGCCACAGGGCCGCGTCGGAATAGTCCAAGCATCGGACGCACTTGGGGCGACTACCAGTGACAACCCCTTATCCCGCGATGCGTCCGATACGAAGATAGTTCCAAGGCGGCCGAGGAGCCTCACCGCATAGCAATCGGGGTGCGAGGTGGGGGATGCGGCGAGATGGCCCCAACGGCTAGACGGAAGAGGCTGCAGGGCCGCCTCGGAATAGTCCAAGCATCGGACGCGCTTGGGGCCACTACCAGTGACAACCCCTTATCCCGCAATGCGTCCGATACGAAGATAGTTCCAAGGCGGCCGAAGAGCCTCACCGCATAGCAATCGGGGTGCGAGGTGGGGGATGCGGCGAGATGGCCCCAACGGCTAGACGGAAGAGGCCACAGGGCCGCCTCGGAATAGTCCAAGCATCGGACGCGCTTGGGGCGACTACCAGTGACAACCCCTTATCCCGCGATGCGTCCGATACGAAGATAGTTCCCAGGCGGCCGAGGAGCCTCACCGCATAGCAATCGGGGTGCGAGGCGAGGGATGCGGCGAGATGGCCCCAAAGGCTAGACGGAAGAGGCTGCAGGGCTGCCTCGGAATAGTCCAAGCATCGGACGCGCTTGGGGCGACTACCACTGCCAACCCCTTATCCCGCGATGCGTTCGATACACAGATAGTTCCGAGGCGGCCGAGGAGGTGGGGGATGCAGCGAGATGGCCCCAACGGCTAGACGGAAGAGGCTGCAGGGCCGCCTCGGAATAGTCCAAGCATCGGACGCGCTTGGGGCGACTACCAGTGACAACCCCTTATCCCGCGATGCGTCCGATACACAGATAGTTCCGAGGCGGCCAAGGAGCCTCACCGCATAGCAATCGTGGTGCGAGGTGGGGGATGCGGCGAGATGGCCCCAACGGCTAGACGGAAGAGGCTGCAGGGCCGCCTCGGAATGGTCCAAGCATCGGATGCGCTTGGGGCGACTACCACTGCCAACCCCTTATCCCGCGATGCGTCCGATACACAGATAGTTCCAAGGCGGCCGAGGAGCCTCACAGCATAGCAATCAGGGTGCGAGGCGAGGGATGCGGCGAGAAAGCCCCAACGGCTAGAGGGAAGAGGCTTCAGGTCCGCCTCGGAATGGTCCAAGCATTGGACGCGCTTGGGGCGACTACCAGTGACAACCCCTTATCCCGCGACGCGTCCGATACACAGATAGTTCCAAGGCGGCCGAGGAGCCTCACCGCATAGCAATCGGGGTGCGAGGCGAGGGATGCGGCGAGAAGGACCCAACGGCTACACGGAAGAGGCTTCGGGGCCGCCTCGGAATGGTCCAAGCATCGGACGCGCTTGGGGCGACTACCAGTGACAACCCCTTATCCCGCGACGCGTCCGATACACAGATAGTTCCAAGGCGGCCGAGGAGCCTCACCGCATAGCAATCGGGGTGCGAGGCGAGGGATGCGGCGAGAAGGACCCAACGGCTACACGGAAGAGGCTTCGGGGCCGCCTCGGAATGGTCCAAGCATCGGACGCGCTTGGGGCGACTACCAGTGACAACCCCTTATCCCGCGACGCGTCCGATACACAGATAGTTCCAAGGCGGCCGAGGAGCCTCACCGCATAGCAATCGGGGTGCGAGGCGAGGGATGCGGCGAGAAGGACCCAACGGCTAGACGGAAGAGGCTTCGGGTCCGCCTCGGAATGGTCCAAGCATCGGACGCGCTTGGGGCGACTACCAGTGACAACCCCTTATCCCGCGACGCGTCCGATACACAGATAGTTCCAAGGCGGCCGAGGAGCCTCACCGCATAGCAATCGGGGTGCGAGGCGAGGGATGCGGCGAGAAGGACCCAACGGCTAGACGGAAGAGGCTTCGGGTCCGCCTCGGAATGGTCCAAGCATCGGACGCGCTTGGGGCGACTACCAGTGACAACCCCTTATCCCGCGACGCGTCCGATACACAGATAGTTCCAAGGCGGCCGAGGAGCCTCACCGCATAGCAATCGGGGTGCGAGGCGAGGGATGCGGCGAGAAGGACCCAACGGCTAGACGGAAGAGGCTTCGGGTCCGCCTCGGAATGGTCCAAGCATCGGACGCGCTTGGGGCGACTACCAGTGACAACCCCTTATCCCGCGACGCGTCCGATACACAGATAGTTCCGAGGCGGCCGAGGAGCCTCACCGCATAGCAATCGGGGTGCGAGGCGAAGGATGCGGCGAGAAGGACCCAACGGCTAGACGGAAGAGGCTTCGGGTCCGCCTCGGAATGGTCTAAGCATCGGACGCGCTTGGGGCGACTACCAGTGACAACCCCTTATCCCGCGACGCGTCCGATACACAGATAGTTCCAAGGCGGCCGAGGAGCCTCACCGCATAGCAATCGGGGTGCGAGGCGAGGGATGCGGCGAGAAGGACCCAACGGCTAGACGGAAGAGGCTTCAGGGCCGCCTCGGAATGGTCCAAGCATCGAACGCGCTTGGGGCGACTACCAGTGACAACCCCTTATCCCGCGACGCGTCCGATACACAGATAGTTCCGAGGCGGCCGAGGAGCCTCACCGCATAGCAATCGGGGTGCGAGGCGAGGGATGCGGCGAGAAGGACCCAACGGCTAGACGGAAGAGGCTTCAGGGCCGCCTCGGAATGGTCCAAGCATCGGACGCGCTTGGGGCGACTACCAGTGACAACCCCTTATCCCGCGACGCGTCCGATACACAGATAGTTCCGAGGCGGCCGAGGAGCCTCACCGCATAGCAATCGGGGTGCGAGGCGAGGGATGCGGCGAGAAGGACCCAACGGCTAGACGGAAGAGGCTTCAGGGCCGCCTCGGAATGGTCCAAGCATCGGACGCGCTTGGGGCGACTACCAATGACAACCCCTTATCCCGCGACGCGTCCGATACACAGATAGTTCCGAGGCGGCCGAGGAGCCTCACCGCATAGCAATCGGGGTGCGAGGCGAGGGATGCGGCGAGAAGGACCCAACGGCTAGACGGAAGAGGCTTCAGGGCCGCCTCGGAATGGTCCAAGCATCGGACGCGCTTGGGGCGACTACCAGTGACAACCCCTTATCCCGCGACGCGTCCGATACACAGATAGTTCCGAGGCGGCCGAGGAGCCTCACCGCATAGCAATCGGGGTGCGAGGCGAGGGATGCGGCGAGAAGGACCCAACGGCTAGACGGAAGAGGCTTCAGGGCCGCCTCGGAATGGTCCAAGCATCGGACGCGCTTGGGGCGACTACCGTTGCCAACCCCTTATCCCGCGATGCGTCTGATACACAGATAGTTCCGAGGCGGCCGAGGAGCCTCACCGCATAGCAATCGGGTTGCGAGGCAGATTATTGGGAAGGGAACCCCCTGGGATGCGGCTCAAGCAGTGCCCAAAGGGACTGGAATGCGGAATCACATCGAGAGACCCAAATGCTATACGAGGGCTCAAATCGAATTATCGATTTGGCCACGACATGGACGCATCGGAACGACTACCTTTGCCGAACCACTCGCAATTGCATCCATACCGAAACCAATAGACATTTCCGTTAGAGCCCTCGCATAGCATTCGGGAATCTCGCATGCCCCTCTAAATCGACCAATGCTGGCGCTCAATGAAAATCCGAGCGCTACCACCGTTCGAGCGCCAGCATTGGTCGAGTTAGAGGGGCACGGGGGAGAATGCTCCAGTCAACACCTCCCCTATATAAGTTATTTGTCCGATTCTCGCACAACCGTAGTCTGCCTCGTCGAATCAAACAACGGTCCCAGATTCCGACTTCCGTTCCGTAGAGACCCAAAAGCTAGATGGAGGCTCGCAAGAAAGAGAGTCGGCGCATAGCAATCGGGTTTCTCGAACGTTTAGGGACCGAGCTCACTTGCGGATAGGGCAAAATCCGCCAAGCAACCCAAAAGCTAGACGGGGGCTCGAATCGAATCGCCTAGGCGGCCACAACAACGACGTGTTGGATCGACTACCAGTGCCAAACCATTCAGCAAGACTAGTCTGTGTCGAGGCCGGATAGAGATTCTCAGAGAGCGCCCGCATAGCATTTAGGAGACCTGCCGCGTCCCTCACACTCGACAAATGGTGGTGCACGTTTATAAATCCGAGCGATCCCAACCCTTTCAAGCACCAACATCGGTCGAGATAGAGGGGCACGGAGGGGGCTGCGTGAGACAACACAGTCCCCTATATAAGTTATTTGTCCGATTCTCACACATCCGAAGAATGGTCATCAAATCGGACAACAGCCCAAACTTCCGACTTCCGTCCCAGAAAGCCCAAGAGCTATCTAAAACGTTCATGGCCGGAACTCGATCGCGGCTATACCAGTCCGCCAAGCAACCCAAAAGCTAGACTGGAGCTCTAGTCGAATCACCTCTGTGGCCATTGCAAGGACGTGTTGGAGCGACTACCATTGCCGAACCATTCCGCAGGTCGAGTCCATACCAAGGCCGCATAGAGATTCACGATGAGCTCCTGCATAGCAATCAGGAGACTTGCCGTGTCCATCACAATCGATAAATCCTGGTGCAAGATTTTTGCATCCGAGCGCTCCAACCAGTCGAGCACCAGCATCAATCGACATAAACGGGCACGGGGGGAGGATGCTCGAGAACACTACCTCCCCTATATAAGTTATTTGTCCGATTCTCAAGCAGCCGAAGTCTGGTCATCGAATCGGGTCAAAGACCACAACTTCCGACTTTACCCACAATGCAAGTCATCGAATCGAACATCGGCCCCCGAGTCGGACTCCATGCGTATGTCAGGTCATCGGACCCAAATTCCGCCTTCCTGCGCATGGCGGGCCATCAATATCAACTCGGTCATCGGACCCAAACTCCGCCTTTTTGCGTATGGCACGCCTTCAAATCGGTCATCGGACCCAAATTCCGCCTTCCTGTGCATGGCGGGCCATCAACATCAACTCGGTCATCGGACCCAAATTCCGCCTTTCTGCGCATGGCACGCCATCAACTCGGTCATCGGACCCAAATTCCGCCTTCCTGCGCATGGCAGGTCATCGGACACAAATTCAGACCTCGCCAATATGCCTACGTATCGAATCGGTCATCGGACCCAACTTCCGACTTCATCCATACTGTAGGGTCTTTGAGGTTGGCGCGGTGCGCTCAACCCAGGGAGTCGACCCATCGAAGCATACACCTCCCCTATATAAGCTATTTGTCCGATTCCCACACCTGTGTAGTTTGCACCTCTGACCAGGACATCGACCCCAACTTCCGAACTCGACTGCAACGACGGCACCAGCGCCTTGGTGCGCACCTTGCGACGCACAGTCCCAACATTCGCCTTCCTGCACATGGCAGGTCATCGGACCCAAATTCCGACCTCGCGAGTATGCCTACATATCGAATCGGTCATCGGACCCAACTTCCGACTTCATCCATACCGTAGGGTCTTTGAGGTTGGCGCGGTGCGCTCAACCCGGGGAGTCGACCCAACGAAGCATACACCTCCCCTATATAAGCTATTTGTCCGATTCCCACACCTGTGTAGTTTGCACCTCCGATCAAGACATCGACCCCAACTTCCGAACTCGCCTCCAACGACCGAACCAGCGCCTTGGTGCGCACCTTGCAACGCACAGTGCCAACATTCGCCTTCCTGCACGTGGCAGGTCATCGGACCCAAATTCCGACCTCGCGAGTATGCCTACATATCGAATCGGTCATCGGACCCAACTTCCGACTTCATCCATACCGTAGGGTCTTTGAGGTTGGCGCGGTGCGCTCAACCCGGGGAGTCGACCCAACGAAGCATACACCTCCCCTATATAAGCTATTTGTCCGATTCCCACACCTGTGTAGCTTGCACCTCCGATCAGGACATCGACCCCAACTTCCGAACTCGACTAAAAAGACCGCACCAGCGCCTTGGTGTGCACCTTGCAACGCACAGTGTCAACATTCGCCTTCCTGCACATGGCAGGTCATCGGACCCAAATTCCGACCTCATGAGCATACCTACTAATCGAATTGGTCATCGGACCCAACTTCCGACTTCATCCATACCGTAGGGTCTTTGAGGTTGGCGCGGTGCGCTCAACCTGGGGAGTCGACCCATCGAAGCATACACCTCCCCTATATAAGCTATTTGTCCGATTCCGACACCTGTGTAGTTTGCACCTCCGCTCAGGACATCGACCCCAACTTCCGAACTCGCCTGCAACGACCGAACCAGCGCCTTGGTGCGCACCAAAAGTGCGCACTTTTGGAGGGCACTTTTGTGCGCTCCAAAGGTGCGCACTTTTGGAGGGCACTTTTCTGCGCTCCAAAGGTGCGCACTTTTGGAGGGCACTTTTTGGAGGGCACTTTTCTGCGCTCCAAAGGTGCGCACTTTTGGAGGGCACTTTTTGGAGGGCACTTTTCTGCGCTCCAAAGGTGCGCACTTTTGGAGGGCACTTTTTGGAGGGCACTTTTCTGCGCTCCAAAGGTGCGCACTTTTGGAGGGCACTTTTTGGAGGGCACTTTTCTGCGCTCCAAAGGTGCGCACTTTTGGAGGGCACTTTTTGGAGGGCACTTTTCTGCGCTCCAAAGGTGCGCACTTTTGGAGGGCACTTTTCTGCGCTCCAAAGGTGCGCACTTTTGGAGGGCACTTTTTGGAGGGCACTTTTCTGCGCTCCAAAGGTGCGCACTTTTGGAGGGCACTTTTTGGAGGGCACTTTTCTGCGCTCCAAAGGTGCGCACTTTTGGAGGGCACTTTTTGGAGGGCACTTTTCTGCGCTCCAAAGGTGCGCACTTTTGGAGGGCACTTTTGTGCACTCCAAAGGTGCGCACTTTTGGAGGGCACTTTTCCTGTGCTCCAAAGGTGCACACCTAGGTGAGCACCTTCGACCACACCTTGTAGCACACCAAACTCTGACTTTCGACTTCATCCGCAATGCAGGGTCTTTGAGGTTGGCGCAATGCGCACAACCAGGGGAGTCGACCCATCAAACCCAACACCTCCCCTATATAAGCTATTTGTCTGATTCTCATACATGCGTAGCCTGCAGGAGCAATTAGGACATCGACCCCAACTTTCGGCTTCTAAACGAAAACAAGGTCTTTGAGGTTGGTGTAATGCGAACAACTAGGGGAGTCAACCCATCAAACCCAACACCTCCCCTATATAAGCTATTTGTCTGATTCTCATACATGTGTAGTCTACAGGAGCAATTAGGACATCGACCCCAACTTTTGACTTCTTAACGAAAACAAGGTCTTTGAGGTTGACGTAATGCGCACAACCAGGGGAGTCGACCCATCAAACCCAACACCTCCCCTATATAAGCTATTTGTCCGATTCTCATACATGTGTAGCCTGCAGGAGCCATTAGGACATTGACCCCAACTTTTGACTTCTTAACGAAAACAAGGTCTTTGAGGTTGGCGTAATGCGCACAACCAAGGGAGTTGACCCATCAAACCCAACACCTCCCCTATATAAGCTATTTGTCTGATTCTCATACATGTGTAGCCTGCAACAACGATTAGGACATCCACCCCAACTTCTGAATTCGTCTGCGTTGACCGCACCAAAGGTGCACGCCTTGGTGCTCACCAAAATCCGACTTCCGACTTCTTCTGCTATGCGGGGTCTTTGAGGTTGGCGCAGTGCGCACAACCAGGGGAGTCAACCCACCGAATGCAACACCTCCCCTATATAAGCTATTTGTCTGATTCTCATACATGCGTAGACTGCAGCAATGATTAGGACATCCACCCCAACTTTTGACTTCTTAAACAAGACAGGGTCTTTGAAGTTGGTGCAGTGCACACAACCAGGGGAGTCGACCCATCAAACGCAACACCTCCCCTATATAAAGCTATTTGTCCGATTCTCATACGTGTAGTCTGCAGCAGCGATTAGGACATCGACCCCAACTTCCGAATTCGTTTGCATTGACCGCACCAAAGGTGCACGCCTTGGTGTGCACCCTGGAGTGCACTTTGGTGCTCACCTCGGTGCACACTTTGGTGTGCACCTCGGTGTGCACCAAAGGTGCGCACCTTGGAGCGCACCAAAGGTGTACACTTTGGAGCGCACCACATAGGGTCTTTGAGAGGTTGGCGCAGTGCGCACACCAAGGTGGGTGTTGAGGTGCGTGCCGAGGTGGGTGGGTGCTAGGGTGCGCTCCATGGTGGGTGCCAGGGTGGGTGCGTGCTAGGGTGGATTCCAAAGAGGGTCATAGGGTGGGTGCCAAGGTGGGTTGGTGATATAGTGGGTTCAAAGGTGGGTACTAGGGTGGGTTCCAAGGTGGGTCACAAGTTGGGTGCCAGGATGCGTGGGTGTTAGGTTGGGTGCCAAGGTGGGCTCCTGCGTGGGTGGGTGCTAGGGTGGGTTTCAAGGTGGACGCGAGGGCGGGTGCCAAGGTGGGTAACAAGTTGGGTGTTAGGATGGGTGAGTGCTAGAGTGGGTGCCAAGGTGGGTGGGTGCTAAGGTGGATGCCAAGGTGGTTCACAGGGTGGGTGGGTTCTAGGGTGAGTTCCAAGGTGGGTCACAGGTTCAGTGCTAGGGTGGGTGTCAAGGCGGGTGTCGAGGTGCCTGGGTGCTAGGGTGTGGATGCCAATGTGGGTCATAGGGTGGGTACTAGGGTGGGCTGCAATGTGGGTGCCAAGGTGGGTAACATGCTCGGTGGGTTCTAAATTGGGTGCCAGGGTGGGTGTGCACCCACCTTGCCCGAGGTGGGTGCCAAGGTGCCAGTGTGGGTGGGTGCTAAGGTGGATGCCAAGGTGGGTGAGAAGGTGGGTGATAGGTTGAGTGGTAGGATGGGTGGGTGCCAAGATGGGTCACAGGGTGGGTGCAAGGGTGGGTAGGTGCTAGGGTTGGTGTCAGGGTGGGTGGGTGCTAGGTTGGGTTCCAAGGTGGGTGCGAGGGTGAGTGTCAAGGTGGGTCACAGGTTAGGTGCTAGGATGGGTGAGTGCTAGGGTGCAAAGGTGCCAGGGTGGGTGCTAGGATGGGTCGATGCTAGGGTGAGTGGCAAGGTGGGTCCACAAGTGTCAAGGTGGGTGCCGAGGTGGGTGCCAAGTCGGCGACTGCTATGGTGGATGCCAAGGTGGGTCACGGGGTGGGTGCCAAGTTGCTAGGTTGGGTTCCAAGGTGGGTGCCAACGTGGGTGCTAGGGTGCGTGGGTTAAAGGGTGTGTCACAACGTGGGTGCCAGGATGGGTGCGCACCCACACTGGCCAAGACGGGTGCGGGTGCAAGGTTGGGTTCCAAGCCCGGTCACAGGCTGGGTGCTAGGATGGGTGGGTGCCAAGGTGGGCACCAGGGTGGGTGCACCCACCCTGGCCAAGGTGGGTCACGGGGTGGGTCCTAGGGTGGGTAACGGGGTGGGTACTAAGGTGCGTGCCAAGGTGGGTCATAGGGTGGGTGCCAAGGTGGGCACCAGGGTGGGTGTGCACCAACCCTAGCCAGGGTAGGTCACGGGGTGGTTGTCGGGGTGGGCGTCAAGGAGCCAAGGTGGGTGGCAAGTAGCCAAGTTGCGTGCCAAGGTGGGTGTCGGGGTGGGTGCCAAGGATCCAAGGTGGGTGCCAAGGAACCAAGGTGGGTGTCTGGGTGGGTGCCGAGGTGGGAGCCAGGGTGGGTCCCAAGGTGAGTGCAAAGGTGGGTGCCAGGGTCAAGGTGAGTGCCAATGTGGGTTCCAAGGTGCCAGGGTCAGGGTGAGTGCCAATGTGGGTTCAAAGGTGCTAAGTTGGGTGCGAGGTTGGGTGCGAGGGTGGGTGGGTGCCAAGGTGTGCTAGGTGGAAGCCCGGGTGGGTCGGCATCCCATGGGTGTCGAGTTGGGTGCCTGATGGGTGCTTCTTGTCAAGTTTTAGTCGTCGGGACTCATTTCGAGCCTTAGAGGTCGTTTCTTGTCCGGTTGCCCTGTCTTCGACCTGGGAACCCAATTTTGGTCCTCGGGTCCCATTTTTTTTTGTCTCGCATCCCACTTTTGGCCTGTGGCCTTTTCGGGGTCGATTCTCGTTTTGGGCATCAGAGCATGTTTCTTCTCCTAAAACCCAATATTTGTTTATTAAGTCTCGGAACACATTTTTGTTCTCGTGGACCCATCATGGGTCTTGGAACGCATTTGTGGTCCTTGGGTCCCATTTTGCATCCCGAAACTTGTGTTTTGGTGCTTGATCCCTATTTTGGGTGCCCACCTTGCACCAAGTGCGCACCCGGGGCAAACCGAGCGCCTTGGTGCACCGGGGCAAGATCGAGCGTGCACCCGAGGCGCCCCGAACATGCACCAAGGTGCACTCGGCCCACATGTGAGCGCAGGTCGTTGCGCCCGAGGTGGTGTGTGGGCACCGCGTTGCAGACGGGACACTGCACGCACACGACGCCCCCTCCAGGTGCACGCACGTAGGCCGGGCCGGGTGCACACCCGACGCCCTAGCAAGGTGCGCGCACCCGGGCAGGGCTCACACTTGGCGAACGGGGCGCACTTCGCGAGGGAGGGTGTGCACCTCGACGGGGGTGGGTGGCCGGGGTGGATTCGCACGTGGGTCGCGGTTTGCTAAGTACACACTGCGACAAGCTCATAACGGGTGCGATCATACCAGCGTTAGTGCACCGGATCCCATCAGAACTCCGCAGTTAAGCGCGCTTGGGCCGGAGTAGTACTGGGATGGGTGACCTCCCGGGAAGTCCCGGTGTTGCACCCTTTTTTAGTTTTTCGCCGGGCGTCGCAATGCTATTTGAATAAACCTTTTGCCCGTTTGCGTTCTCGTCGGGGCCGGGCCGGGCCGGGGTGCGCTGCCCGCACTACCGCGCGCGCGGGGGCGACACCGAGCGCGCACCCGAGGCGCCCCGAGCACACAGGCCACGGTGCAACCCGGGCGTTGTGCGCGCACCCCGGTGCGCCCGAGGTGCTGCGCGCGCACCCAGGTGAAATCGGTGTGCACCTCGGCCAGTGCGCGCTCGGTCGAGTCGCGCACGTTGGCCAAGGTGCACGGTGATGTTTCTTACTCTAAGGTTCCGCACCAGACGCCCGGGACAGGTGAGCGAAGCTGGGCGGGGCCGGGTGCGCGGCCGGGGCAGGTGCACGCAGCTGGAGAGAGCTTTGGAGCACACTTCGGAGCGCACCAATGATGCGCTCCATTCAAAAGTTTCCTGAAAAGGCAAAAAAAGTTGAGATTATAGAATTTCCCACTTGAGAGATTGTAAAAAAAAAAAATTTAAAATGAAGGAAACGCGGGTGCCAAGGTGTGCGCAGCCCAGCCAAGGTGTGCGCACCAAGGCGCCCACCCTGGCGAAGGTGCACGCAAGGTGCGCACCCGAGGCAAACCGGACAATTAACCCAACTTTCGACTTCGCGCGCACCTTGGAGCGCACTTCGGAGCGCTCCTTGGTGCGCACCAATCTTGGGCACCTCGGAGTGCACCATGGCGCCCACCAAGGTGCGCACCCGGGGCAAACCGAGCTCCGACTTCGTGCGCACCTTGGAGCGCACGAAAGGTGCGCACCATGGCGCCCACCAAGGTGCGCAGCCCAGCCAAGGCGTGCGCATCAAGGTGCGCACCCTGGCGAAGGTGCGCACCCGGGGCAAACCGAGCTCCGACTTCGTGCGCACCTTGGAGCGCACAAAAGGTGCGCAACCCAGCCAAGGTGTGCGCACCCCGGTCAAACCGAGCTCCGAATCGTGCGCACCAGAGGTGCACGCCATCGTGCGCACCTTGGAGCACACTTCGGAGCCCTCCTTGGTGCGCGCCGATGTTGCGCACCTCGGAGCGCACCCGGGGAAAACAATGCAATTAACCCGACTTTCGACTTCGTGGGCACCTCGGAGCGCTCTCGGGTTCGCACCTCGGAGCACACCGAGGTGCGCACCTTTGATGCGCTGCCTTCACCAATTTCCAGAAAAGGCAAGAAAACATTGAGAAGGTGTGCGCACCGAGGTGCCCACCCTGGCGAAGGTGCACGCGAGGTGCGCACCCGGGGCAAACCGGGCTCCGACTTCGTGCACGCCGCACCTTGGAGCACACTTCGGAGCGCTCCTTGGTGCGCACCAGGGCGCGCAACCCAGCCGAGGTGCCCACCCCGGCGAAGGTGCACGCGAGGTGCGCACCCGGGGCAAACCGGGCTCCGACTTCGTGCACGCCATGGTGCCCACCGCGGCGAAGGTGCACGCGAGGTGCGCACCCGGGGCAAACCGGGCTCCGACTTCGTGCACGCCGCACCTTGGAGCACACTTCGGAGCGCTCCTTGGTGCGCACCATGGTGCCCACCAGGGCGCGCAACCCCGCCGAAGGTGCACGCGAGGTGCGCACCCGGGGCAAACCGGGCTCCGACTTCGTGCACGCCGCACCTTGGAGCACACTTCGGAGCGCTCCTTGGTGCGCACCATGGTGCCCACCAGGGCGCGCAACCCCGCCGAAGGTGCACGCGAGGTGCGCACCCGGGGCAAACCGGGCTCCGACTTCGTGCACGCCATGGTGCGCACCGCGGCGAAGGTGCGCACCCGGGGCAAACCGGGCTCCGACTTCGTGCACGCCGCACCTTGGAGCACACTTCGGAGCGCTCCTTGGTGCGCACCAGGGCGCGCAACCCAGCCGAGGTGCCCACCCCGGCGAAGGTGCACGCGAGGTGCGTACCCGGGGCAAACCGGGCTCCGACTTCGTGCACGCCGCACCTTGGAGCACACTTCGGAGCGCTCCTTGGTGCGCACCATGGTGCCCACCAGGCCGCGCAACCCAGCCAAGGTGTGCGCACCAAGGTGCACGCGAGGTGCGCACCCGGGGCAAACCGGGGTCCGACTTCGTGCACGCCGCACCTTGGAGCACACATCGGGGCGCTCCCGGGTTCGCACCGGCGTTGCGCACCGTGGTGGGCACCTCGGAGCACACCAAGGTGGGCAGCGAGGTGCGCACCTTTGATGCGATGCCTTCACTAATTTCCATAAAAGGCAAAAAAAAAACGAGATTTTAAAATTTCCGTTTTGAAAGATAGTGAGAAAAAGGGAATGCTGGTGCCATCTTGAGCCCGCCCTGGTGCGCAGCCCAGCCAAGGTGTGCGCACCAAGGTGCCCACCCTGGCGAAGGTGCGCGCCCGGGCAATTAACCCAACTTCCAACTTCGCGCGCGCCAGGGTGGGAGCGCACCCAACAACCGGGCCTGGGAAGAGCCAATGCGAGAAACCCCACCAAACGCTCTGACAAAAAAAGAGGGGGCGCTCCAGTAACCCCGCTTCGGAGCGCACCCTGGGCAAACCCAGCCAAGGTGCCCACCCCGGCCAAGGTGCAGGCGAGGTGCGCACCCGGGGCAAACCGGGCTCCGACAACGTGCACGCCGCACCTTGGAGCACACTTCGTAGCGCTCCCGGGTGCGCACCTCAGAGCACACCAAGGTGGGCAGCGAGGTGCGCACCTTTGATGCGCTGCCTTCACTAATTTCCAGAAAAGGCAAAAAAAAAAGGAGATTTTAAAATTTCCGTTTTGAAAGATAGTGAAAAAAACGGAACGCGCGTGCCATCTTGAGCCCGCCCTGGTGCGCAGCCCAGGTAAGGTGCCCACCCTGGCAAAGGTGCGCACCCGGGCAATTAACCCTACTTCCGACTTCGTGCGCGCCAGGGTGGCAACCGGGCCTCGGAAGAGCCAATGCGAGAAACCCCACCAAACGCTCCGACAAAAAAAGAGGCGGCGCTCCAATAACCCCGCTTCGGAGCGCAGCCGGGGCAAACCCAGCCAAGGTGCCCACCCCGACGAAGGTGCACGCGAGGTGCGCACCCGGGGCAAACCGGGCTCCGACAACGTGCACGCAGCACCTTGGAGCACACTTCGAAGCACTCCCGGGTGCCCACCGGCGTTGCGCACCGTGGTGGGCAGCGAGGTGCGCACCTTTGATGCGCTGCCTTCACTAATTTCCAGAAAAAGGCAAAAAAAAATGAGATTTTAAAATTTCCGTTTTGAAAGATAGTGAAAAAAAAGGAACGCGGGTGCCATCTTGAGCCCGCCCTGGTGCGCAGCCCAGGCAAGGCATGCGCACCAAGGTGCCCACCCGAGGTGCACACCCGGGGCAAACCGGGCTCCGACTTCGTGCAGGCCGCACCTTGGAGCACACTTCGGAGCGCTCCTTGGTGCGCACCATGGTGCCCACCAGGGCGCGCAACCCAGCCAAGGTCTGCACACTAAGGTGCCCACCCCGGCGAAGGTGCACGCGAGGTGCGCACCCGGGGCAAACCGGGCTCCGACTTCGTGCACGCCATGGTGCCCACCGCGGCGAAGGTGCACGCGAGGTGCGCACCCGGGGCAAACCGGGCTCCGACTTCGTGCACGCCGCACCTTGGAGCACACATCGGGGCGCTCCCGGGTTCGCACCGGCGTTGCGCACCGTGGTGGGCACCTCGGAGCACACCAAGGTGGGCAGCGAGGTGCGCACCTTTGATGCGATGCCTTCACTAATTTCCATAAAAGGCAAAAAAAAAACGAGATTTTAAAATTTCCGTTTTGAAAGATAGTGAGAAAAAGGGAATGCTGGTGCCATCTTGAGCCCGCCCTGGTGCGCAGCCCAGCCAAGGTTTGCGCACCAAGGTGCCCACCCTGGCGAAGGTGCGCGCCCGGGCAATTAACCCAACTTCCAACTTCGCGCGCGCCAGGGTGGGAGCGCACCCAACAACCGGGCCTGGGAAGAGCCAATGCGAGAAACCCCACCAAACTCTCTGACAAAAAAAGAGGGGGCGCTCCAGTAACCCCGCTTCGGAGCGCACCCTGGGCAAACCCAGCCAAGGTGCCCACCCCGGCCAAGGTGCAGGCGAGGTGCGCACCCGGGGCAAACCGGGCTCCGACAACGTGCACGCCGCACCTTGGAGCACACTTCGTAGCGCTCCCGGGTGCGCACCTCAGAGCACACCAAGGTGGGCAGCGAGGTGCGCACCTTTGATGCGCTGCCTTCACTAATTTCCAGAAAAGGCAAAAAAAAAAGGAGATTTTAAAATTTCCGTTTTGAAAGATAGTGAAAAAAACGGAACGCGCGTGCCATCTTGAGCCCGCCCTGGTGCGCAGCCCAGGTAAGGTGCCACCCTGGCAAAGGTGCGCACCCGGGCAATTAACCCTACTTCCGACTTCGTGCGCGCCAGGGTGGCAACCGGGCCTCGGAAGAGCCAATGCGAGAAACCCCACCAAACGCTCCGACAAAAAAAGAGGCGGCGCTCCAATAACCCCGCTTCGGAGCGCAGCCGGGGCAAACCAAGCCAAGGTGCCCACCCCGACGAAGGTGCACGCGAGGTGCGCACCCGGGGCAAACCGGGCTCCGACAACGTGCACGCAGCACCTTGGAGCACACTTCGAAGCACTCCCGGGTGCCCACCGGCGTTGCGCACCGTGGTGGGCAGCGAGGTGCGCACCTTTGATGCGCTGCCTTCACTAATTTCCAGAAAAAGGCAAAAAAAAATGAGATTTTAAAATTTCCGTTTTGAAAGATAGTGAAAAAAAAGGAACGCGGGTGCCATCTTGAGCCCGCCCTGGTGCGCAGCCCAGGCAAGGCATGCGCACCAAGGTGCCCACCCGAGGTGCACACCCGGGGCAAACCGGGCTCCGACTTCGTGCAGGCCGCACCTTGGAGCACACTTCGGAGCGCTCCTTGGTGCGCACCATGGTGCCCACCAGGGCGCACCCGAGGCAAACCGGGCTCCGACTTCGTGCACGCCGCACCTTGGAGCACACATCGGAGCGCTCCCAGGTTCGCACCAGCGTTGCGCACCTTTGATGCGCTGCCTTCACTAATTTCCAGAAAAGGCAAAAAAAAATGATATTTTAAAATTTCCGTTCTGAAAGATAGTGAAAAAAACGGAACGCGGGTGCCATCTTGAGCCCTTCCTGATGCGCAGCCCAGGCAAGTTGTGCGCACCAAGGTGCCCACCCTGGCGGAGGTGCGCGCCCGGGGCAAACCGGGCTCCGACTTCGTGCACTGCATGGTGCCCACCAAGGCGCGCAACCCAGCCAAGGTGCCCACCGCAGCGAAGGTGCACGCGAGGTGCGCACCCGAGGTGCACACCCGGGGCAAACCGGGCTCCGACTTCGTGCACGCCGCACCTTGGAGCACACTTCAGAGCGCTCCTTGGTACGCACCAGGGCGCGCAACCCAGCCAAGGTGCTCACCCCGGCGAAGGTGCACGCGAGGTGCGCACCCGGGGCAAACCGGGCTCGGACTTCGTGCACGCCGCACCTTGGAGCACACATCGGAGCGCTCCCGGGTTCGCACCAGCATTGCGCACCTTTGATGCGCTGCCTTCACTAATTTCCAGAAAAGGCAAAAAAAAGAAAAAAATGAGATTTTAAAATTTCCGTTTTGAAAGATAGTGAAAAAAACGGAACGCGGGTGCCATCTTGAGCCCGCCCTGGTGTGCAGCCCAGGCAAGTTGTGCGCACCAAGGCACCCACCCTGGCCAAGGTGGGTCACGGGGTGGGTCCTAGGGTGGGTAACGGGGTGGGTACTAAGGTGCGTGCCAAGGTGGGTCATAGGGTGGGTGCCAAGGTGGGCACCAGGGTGGGTGTGCACCAACCCTAGCCAGGGTAGGTCACGGGGTGGTTGTCGGGGTGGGCGTCAAGGAGCCAAGGTGGGTGGCAAGTAGCCAAGTTGCGTGCCAAGGTGGGTGTCGGGGTGGGTGCCAAGGATCCAAGGTGGGTGCCAAGGAACCAAGGTGGGTGTCTGGGTGGGTGCCGAGGTGGGAGCCAGGGTGGGTCCCAAGGTGAGTGCAAAGGTGGGTGCCAGGGTCAAGGTGAGTGCCAATGTGGGTTCCAAGGTGCCAGGGTCAGGGTGAGTGCCAATGTGGGTTCAAAGGTGCTAAGTTGGGTGCGAGGTTGGGTGCGAGGGTGGGTGGGTGCCAAGGTGTGCTAGGTGGAAGCCCGGGTGGGTCGGCATCCCATGGGTGTCGAGTTGGGTGCCTGATGGGTGCTTCTTGTCAAGTTTTAGTCGTCGGGACTCATTTCGAGCCTTAGAGGTCGTTTCTTGTCCGGTTGCCCTGTCTTCGACCTGGGAACCCAATTTTGGTCCTCGGGTCCCATTTTTTTTTGTCTCGCATCCCACTTTTGGCCTGTGGCCTTTTCGGGGTCGATTCTCGTTTTGGGCATCAGAGCATGTTTCTTCTCCTAAAACCCAATATTTGTTTATTAAGTCTCAGAACACATTTTTGTTCTCGTGGACCCATCATGGGTCTTGGAACGCATTTGTGGTCCTTGGGTCCCATTTTGCATCCCGAAACTTGTGTTTTGGTGCTTGATCCCTATTTTGGGTGCCCACCTTGCACCAAGTGCGCACCCGGGGCAAACCGAGCGCCTTGGTGCACCGGGGCAAGATCGAGCGTGCACCCGAGGCGCCCCGAACATGCACCAAGGTGCACTCGGCCCACATGTGAGCGCAGGTCGTTGCGCCCGAGGTGGTGTGTGGGCACCGCGTTGCAGACGGGACACTGCACGCACACGACGCCCCCTCCAGGTGCACGCACGTAGGCCGGGCCGGGTGCACACCCGACGCCCTAGCAAGGTGCGCGCACCCGGGCAGGGCTCACACTTGGCGAACGGGGCGCACTTCGCGAGGGAGGGTGTGCACCTCGACGGGGGTGGGTGGCCGGGGTGGATTCGCACGTGGGTCGCGGTTTGCTAAGTACACACTGCGACAAGCTCATAACGGGTGCGATCATACCAGCGTTAGTGCACCGGATCCCATCAGAACTCCGCAGTTAAGCGCGCTTGGGCCGGAGTAGTACTGGGATGGGTGACCTCCCGGGAAGTCCCGGTGTTGCACCCTTTTTTAGTTTTTCGCCGGGCGTCGCAATGCTATTTGAATAAACCTTTTGCCCGTTTGCGTTCTCGTCGGGGCCGGGCCGGGCCGGGGTGCGCTACCCGCACTACCGCGCGCGCGGGGGCGACACCGAGCGCGCACCCGAGGCGCCCCGAGCACACAGGCCACGGTGCAACCCGGGCGTTGTGCGCGCACCCCGGTGCGCCCGAGGTGCTGCGCGCGCACCCAGGTGAAATCGGTGTGCACCTCGGCCAGTGCGCGCTCGGTCGAGTCGCGCACGTTGGCCAAGGTGCACGGTGATGTTTCTTACTCTAAGGTTCCGCACCAGACGCCCGGGACAGGTGAGCGAAGCTGGGCGGGGCCGGGTGCGCGGCCGGGGCAGGTGCACGCAGCTGGAGAGAGCTTTGGAGCACACTTCGGAGCGCACCAATGATGCGCTCCATTCAAAAGTTTCCTGAAAAGGCAAAAAAAGTTGAGATTATAGAATTTCCCACTTGAGAGATTGTAAAAAAAAAAAATTTAAAATGAAGGAAACGCGGGTGCCAAGGTGTGCGCAGCCCAGCCAAGGTGTGCGCACCAAGGCGCCCACCCTGGCGAAGGTGCACGCAAGGTGCGCACCCGAGGCAAACCGGACAATTAACCCAACTTTCGACTTCGCGCGCACCTTGGAGCGCACTTCGGAGCGCTCCTTGGTGCGCACCAATCTTGGGCACCTCGGAGTGCACCATGGCGCCCACCAAGGTGCGCACCCGGGGCAAACCGAGCTCCGACTTCGTGCGCACCTTGGAGCGCACGAAAGGTGCGCACCATGGCGCCCACCAAGGTGCGCAGCCCAGCCAAGGCGTGCGCATCAAGGTGCGCACCCTGGCGAAGGTGCGCACCCGGGGCAAACCGAGCTCCGACTTCGTGCGCACCTTGGAGCGCACAAAAGGTGCGCAACCCAGCCAAGGTGTGCGCACCCCGGTCAAACCGAGCTCCGAATCGTGCGCACCAGAGGTGCACGCCATCGTGCGCACCTTGGAGCACACTTCGGAGCCCTCCTTGGTGCGCGCCGATGTTGCGCACCTCGGAGCGCACCCGGGGAAAACAATGCAATTAACCCGACTTTCGACTTCGTGGGCACCTCGGAGCGCTCTCGGGTTCGCACCTCGGAGCACACCGAGGTGCGCACCTTTGATGCGCTGCCTTCACCAATTTCCAGAAAAGGCAAGAAAACATTGAGAAGGTGTGCGCACCGAGGTGCCCACCCTGGCGAAGGTGCACGCGAGGTGCGCACCCGGGGCAAACCGGGCTCCGACTTCGTGCACGCCGCACCTTGGAGCACACTTCGGAGCGCTCCTTGGTGCGCACCAGGGCGCGCAACCCAGCCGAGGTGCCCACCCCGGCGAAGGTGCACGCGAGGTGCGCACCCGGGGCAAACCGGGCTCCGACTTCGTGCACGCCATGGTGCCCACCGCGGCGAAGGTGCACGCGAGGTGCGCACCCGGGGCAAACCGGGCTCCGACTTCGTGCACGCCGCACCTTGGAGCACACTTCGGAGCGCTCCTTGGTGCGCACCATGGTGCCCACCAGGGCGCGCAACCCCGCCGAAGGTGCACGCGAGGTGCGCACCCGGGGCAAACCGGGCTCCGACTTCGTGCACGCCGCACCTTGGAGCACACTTCGGAGCGCTCCTTGGTGCGCACCATGGTGCCCACCAGGGCGCGCAACCCCGCCGAAGGTGCACGCGAGGTGCGCACCCGGGGCAAACCGGGCTCCGACTTCGTGCACGCCATGGTGCGCACCGCGGCGAAGGTGCGCACCCGGGGCAAACCGGGCTCCGACTTCGTGCACGCCGCACCTTGGAGCACACTTCGGAGCGCTCCTTGGTGCGCACCAGGGCGCGCAACCCAGCCGAGGTGCCCACCCCGGCGAAGGTGCACGCGAGGTGCGTACCCGGGGCAAACCGGGCTCCGACTTCGTGCACGCCGCACCTTGGAGCACACTTCGGAGCGCTCCTTGGTGCGCACCATGGTGCCCACCAGGCCGCGCAACCCAGCCAAGGTGTGCGCACCAAGGTGCACGCGAGGTGCGCACCCGGGGCAAACCGGGGTCCGACTTCGTGCACGCCGCACCTTGGAGCACACATCGGGGCGCTCCCGGGTTCGCACCGGCGTTGCACACCGTGGTGGGCACCTCGGAGCACACCAAGGTGGGCAGCGAGGTGCGCACCTTTGATGCGATGCCTTCACTAATTTCCATAAAAGGCAAAAAAAAAACGAGATTTTAAAATTTCCGTTTTGAAAGATAGTGAGAAAAAGGGAATGCTGGTGCCATCTTGAGCCCGCCCTGGTGCGCAGCCCAGCCAAGGTGTGCGCACCAAGGTGCCCACCCTGGCGAAGGTGCGCGCCCGGGCAATTAACCCAACTTCCAACTTCGCGCGCGCCAGGGTGGGAGCGCACCCAACAACCGGGCCTGGGAAGAGCCAATGCGAGAAACCCCACCAAACGCTCTGACAAAAAAAGAGGGGGCGCTCCAGTAACCCCGCTTCGGAGCGCACCCTGGGCAAACCCAGCCAAGGTGCCCACCCCGGCCAAGGTGCAGGCGAGGTGCGCACCCGGGGCAAACCGGGCTCCGACAACGTGCACGCCGCACCTTGGAGCACACTTCGTAGCGCTCCCGGGTGCGCACCTCAGAGCACACCAAGGTGGGCAGCGAGGTGCGCACCTTTGATGCGCTGCCTTCACTAATTTCCAGAAAAGGCAAAAAAAAAAGGAGATTTTAAAATTTCCGTTTTGAAAGATAGTGAAAAAAACGGAACGCGCGTGCCATCTTGAGCCCGCCCTGGTGCGCAGCCCAGGTAAGGTGCCCACCCTGGCAAAGGTGCGCACCCGGGCAATTAACCCTACTTCCGACTTCGTGCGCGCCAGGGTGGCAACCGGGCCTCGGAAGAGCCAATGCGAGAAACCCCACCAAACGCTCCGACAAAAAAAGAGGCGGCGCTCCAATAACCCCGCTTCGGAGCGCAGCCGGGGCAAACCCAGCCAAGGTGCCCACCCCGACGAAGGTGCACGCGAGGTGCGCACCCGGGGCAAACCGGGCTCCGACAACGTGCACGCAGCACCTTGGAGCACACTTCGAAGCACTCCCGGGTGCCCACCGGCGTTGCGCACCGTGGTGGGCAGCGAGGTGCGCACCTTTGATGCGCTGCCTTCACTAATTTCCAGAAAAAGGCAAAAAAAAATGAGATTTTAAAATTTCCGTTTTGAAAGATAGTGAAAAAAAAGGAACGCGGGTGCCATCTTGAGCCCGCCCTGGTGCGCAGCCCAGGCAAGGCATGCGCACCAAGGTGCCCACCCGAGGTGCACACCCGGGGCAAACCGGGCTCCGACTTCGTGCAGGCCGCACCTTGGAGCACACTTCGGAGCGCTCCTTGGTGCGCACCATGGTGCCCACCAGGGCGCGCAACCCAGCCAAGGTCTGCACACTAAGGTGCCCACCCCGGCGAAGGTGCACGCGAGGTGCGCACCCGGGGCAAACCGGGCTCCGACTTCGTGCACGCCATGGTGCCCACCGCGGCGAAGGTGCACGCGAGGTGCGCACCCGGGGCAAACCGGGCTCCGACTTCGTGCACGCCGCACCTTGGAGCACACTTCGGAGCGCTCCTTGGTGCGCACCATGGTGCCCACCAGGGCGCGCAACCCAGCCAAGGTGTGCGCACCAAGGTGCACGCGAGGTGCGCACCCGGGGCAAACCGGGGTCCGACTTCGTGCACGCCGCACCTTGGAGCACACATCGGAGCGCTCCCAGGTTCGCACCAGCGTTGCGCACCTTTGATGCGCTGCCTTCACTAATTTCCAGAAAAGGCAAAAAAAAACGATATTTTAAAATTTCCGTTCTGAAAGATAGTGAAAAAAACGGAACGCGGGTGCCATCTTGAGCCCTTCCTGGTGCGCAGCCCAGGCAAGTTGTGCGCACCAAGGTGCCCACCCTGGCGGAGGTGCGCGCCCGGGGCAAACCGGGCTCCGACTTCGTGCACTGCATGGTGCCCACCAAGGCGCGCAACCCAGCCAAGGTGCCCACCGCAGCGAAGGTGCACGCGAGGTGCACACCCGGGGCAAACCGGGCTCCGACTTCGTGCACGCCGCACCTTGGAGCACACTTCAGAGCGCTCCTTGGTGCGCACCAGGGCGCGCAACCCAGCCGAGGTGCCCACCCCGGCGAAGGTGCACGCGAGGTGCGCACCCGGGGCAAACCGGGCTCCGACTTCGTGCACGCCATGGTGCCCACCGCGGCGAAGGTGCGCACCCGGGGCAAACCGGGCTCCGACTTCGTGCACGCCGCACCTTGGAGCACACTTCGGAGCGCTCCTTGGTGCGCACCATGGTGCCCACCAGGCCGCGCAACCCAGCCAAGGTGTGCGCACCAAGGTGCACGCGAGGTGCGCACCCGGGGCAAACCGGGGTCCGACTTCGTGCACGCCGCACCTTGGAGCACACATCGGGGCGCTCCCGGGTTCGCACCGGCGTTGCGCACCGTGGTGGGCACCTCGGAGCACACCAAGGTGGGCAGCGAGGTGCGCACCTTTGATGCGATGCCTTCACTAATTTCCATAAAAGGCAAAAAAAAAACGAGATTTTAAAATTTCCGTTTTGAAAGATAGTGAGAAAAAGGGAATGCTGGTGCCATCTTGAGCCCGCCCTGGTGCGCAGCCCAGCCAAGGTTTGCGCACCAAGGTGCCCACCCTGGCGAAGGTGCGCGCCCGGGCAATTAACCCAACTTCCAACTTCGCGCGCGCCAGGGTGGGAGCGCACCCAACAACCGGGCCTGGGAAGAGCCAATGCGAGAAACCCCACCAAACTCTCTGACAAAAAAAGAGGGGGCGCTCCAGTAACCCCGCTTCGGAGCGCACCCTGGGCAAACCCAGCCAAGGTGCCCACCCCGGCCAAGGTGCAGGCGAGGTGCGCACCCGGGGCAAACCGGGCTCCGACAACGTGCACGCCGCACCTTGGAGCACACTTCGTAGCGCTCCCGGGTGCGCACCTCAGAGCACACCAAGGTGGGCAGCGAGGTGCGCACCTTTGATGCGCTGCCTTCACTAATTTCCAGAAAAGGCAAAAAAAAAAGGAGATTTTAAAATTTCCGTTTTGAAAGATAGTGAAAAAAACGGAACGCGCGTGCCATCTTGAGCCCGCCCTGGTGCGCAGCCCAGGTAAGGTGCCACCCTGGCAAAGGTGCGCACCCGGGCAATTAACCCTACTTCCGACTTCGTGCGCGCCAGGGTGGCAACCGGGCCTCGGAAGAGCCAATGCGAGAAACCCCACCAAACGCTCCGACAAAAAAAGAGGCGGCGCTCCAATAACCCCGCTTCGGAGCGCAGCCGGGGCAAACCAAGCCAAGGTGCCCACCCCGACGAAGGTGCACGCGAGGTGCGCACCCGGGGCAAACCGGGCTCCGACAACGTGCACGCAGCACCTTGGAGCACACTTCGAAGCACTCCCGGGTGCCCACCGGCGTTGCGCACCGTGGTGGGCAGCGAGGTGCGCACCTTTGATGCGCTGCCTTCACTAATTTCCAGAAAAAGGCAAAAAAAAATGAGATTTTAAAATTTCCGTTTTGAAAGATAGTGAAAAAAAAGGAACGCGGGTGCCATCTTGAGCCCGCCCTGGTGCGCAGCCCAGGCAAGGCATGCGCACCAAGGTGCCCACCCGAGGTGCACACCCGGGGCAAACCGGGCTCCGACTTCGTGCAGGCCGCACCTTGGAGCACACTTCGGAGCGCTCCTTGGTGCGCACCATGGTGCCCACCAGGGCGCACCCGAGGCAAACCGGGCTCCGACTTCGTGCACGCCGCACCTTGGAGCACACATCGGAGCGCTCCCAGGTTCGCACCAGCGTTGCGCACCTTTGATGCGCTGCCTTCACTAATTTCCAGAAAAGGCAAAAAAAAACGATATTTTAAAATTTCCGTTCTGAAAGATAGTGAAAAAAACGGAACGCGGGTGCCATCTTGAGCCCTTCCTAATGCGCAGCCCAGGCAAGTTGTGCGCACCAAGGTGCCCACCCTGGCGGAGGTGCGCGCCCGGGGCAAACCGGGCTCCGACTTCGTGCACTGCATGGTGCCCACCAAGGCGCGCAACCCAGCCAAGGTGCCCACCGCAGCGAAGGTGCACGCGAGGTGCGCACCCGAGGTGCACACCCGGGGCAAACCGGGCTCCGACTTCGTGCACGCCGCACCTTGGAGCACACTTCAGAGCGCTCCTTGGTACGCACCAGGGCGCGCAACCCAGCCAAGGTGCTCACCCCGGCGAAGGTGCACGCGAGGTGCGCACCCGGGGCAAACCGGGCTCGGACTTCGTGCACGCCGCACCTTGGAGCACACATCGGAGCGCTCCCGGGTTCGCACCAGCATTGCGCACCTTTGATGCGCTGCCTTCACTAATTTCCAGAAAAGGCAAAAAAAAGAAAAAAATGAGATTTTAAAATTTCCGTTTTGAAAGATAGTGAAAAAAACGGAACGCGGGTGCCATCTTGAGCCCGCCCTGGTGTGCAGCCCAGGCAAGTTGTGCGCACCAAGGCACCCACCCTGGCCAAGGTGGGTCACGGGGTGGGTCCTAGGGTGGGTAACGGGGTGGGTACTAAGGTGCGTGCCAAGGTGGGTCATAGGGTGGGTGCCAAGGTGGGCACCAGGGTGGGTGTGCACCAACCCTAGCCAGGGTAGGTCACGGGGTGGTTGTCGGGGTGGGCGTCAAGGAGCCAAGGTGGGTGGCAAGTAGCCAAGTTGCGTGCCAAGGTGGGTGTCGGGGTGGGTGCCAAGGATCCAAGGTGGGTGCCAAGGAACCAAGGTGGGTGTCTGGGTGGGTGCCGAGGTGGGAGCCAGGGTGGGTCCCAAGGTGAGTGCAAAGGTGGGTGCCAGGGTCAAGGTGAGTGCCAATGTGGGTTCCAAGGTGCCAGGGTCAGGGTGAGTGCCAATGTGGGTTCAAAGGTGCTAAGTTGGGTGCGAGGTTGGGTGCGAGGGTGGGTGGGTGCCAAGGTGTGCTAGGTGGAAGCCCGGGTGGGTCGGCATCCCATGGGTGTCGAGTTGGGTGCCTGATGGGTGCTTCTTGTCAAGTTTTAGTCGTCGGGACTCATTTCGAGCCTTAGAGGTCGTTTCTTGTCCGGTTGCCCTGTCTTCGACCTGGGAACCCAATTTTGG
The DNA here is from genome assembly GCF_030272615.1 of Cryptomeria japonica. Taxonomy (NCBI): domain Eukaryota; kingdom Viridiplantae; phylum Streptophyta; class Pinopsida; order Cupressales; family Cupressaceae; genus Cryptomeria; species Cryptomeria japonica. The sequence goes on from NW_026728911.1 coordinate 171,439, forward strand.
TCCTCGGGTCCCATTTTTTTTTGTCTCGCATCCCACTTTTGGCCTGTGGCCTTTTCGGGGTCGATTCTCGTTTTGGGCATCAGAGCATGTTTCTTCTCCTAAAACCCAATATTTGTTTATTAAGTCTCGGAACACATTTTTGTTCTCGTGGACCCATCATGGGTCTTGGAACGCATTTGTGGTCCTTGGGTCCCATTTTGCATCCCGAAACTTGTGTTTTGGTGCTTGATCCCTATTTTGGGTGCCCACCTTGCACCAAGTGCGCACCCGGGGCAAACCGAGCGCCTTGGTGCACCGGGGCAAGATCGAGCGTGCACCCGAGGCGCCCCGAACATGCACCAAGGTGCACTCGGCCCACATGTGAGCGCAGGTCGTTGCGCCCGAGGTGGTGTGTGGGCACCGCGTTGCAGACGGGACACTGCACGCACACGACGCCCCCTCCAGGTGCACGCACGTAGGCCGGGCCGGGTGCACACCCGACGCCCTAGCAAGGTGCGCGCACCCGGGCAGGGCTCACACTTGGCGAACGGGGCGCACTTCGCGAGGGAGGGTGTGCACCTCGACGGGGGTGGGTGGCCGGGGTGGATTCGCACGTGGGTCGCGGTTTGCTAAGTACACACTGCGACAAGCTCATAACGGGTGCGATCATACCAGCGTTAGTGCACCGGATCCCATCAGAACTCCGCAGTTAAGCGCGCTTGGGCCGGAGTAGTACTGGGATGGGTGACCTCCCGGGAAGTCCCGGTGTTGCACCCTTTTTTAGTTTTTCGCCGGGCGTCGCAATGCTATTTGAATAAACCTTTTGCCCGTTTGCGTTCTCGTCGGGGCCGGGCCGGGCCGGGGTGCGCTGCCCGCACTACCGCGCGCGCGGGGGCGACACCGAGCGCGCACCCGAGGCGCCCCGAGCACACAGGCCACGGTGCAACCCGGGCGTTGTGCGCGCACCCCGGTGCGCCCGAGGTGCTGCGCGCGCACCCAGGTGAAATCGGTGTGCACCTCGGCCAGTGCGCGCTCGGTCGAGTCGCGCACGTTGGCCAAGGTGCACGGTGATGTTTCTTACTCTAAGGTTCCGCACCAGACGCCCGGGACAGGTGAGCGAAGCTGGGCGGGGCCGGGTGCGCGGCCGGGGCAGGTGCACGCAGCTGGAGAGAGCTTTGGAGCACACTTCGGAGCGCACCAATGATGCGCTCCATTCAAAAGTTTCCTGAAAAGGCAAAAAAAGTTGAGATTATAGAATTTCCCACTTGAGAGATTGTAAAAAAAAAAAATTTAAAATGAAGGAAACGCGGGTGCCAAGGTGTGCGCAGCCCAGCCAAGGTGTGCGCACCAAGGCGCCCACCCTGGCGAAGGTGCACGCAAGGTGCGCACCCGAGGCAAACCGGACAATTAACCCAACTTTCGACTTCGCGCGCACCTTGGAGCGCACTTCGGAGCGCTCCTTGGTGCGCACCAATCTTGGGCACCTCGGAGTGCACCATGGCGCCCACCAAGGTGCGCACCCGGGGCAAACCGAGCTCCGACTTCGTGCGCACCTTGGAGCGCACGAAAGGTGCGCACCATGGCGCCCACCAAGGTGCGCAGCCCAGCCAAGGCGTGCGCATCAAGGTGCGCACCCTGGCGAAGGTGCGCACCCGGGGCAAACCGAGCTCCGACTTCGTGCGCACCTTGGAGCGCACAAAAGGTGCGCAACCCAGCCAAGGTGTGCGCACCCCGGTCAAACCGAGCTCCGAATCGTGCGCACCAGAGGTGCACGCCATCGTGCGCACCTTGGAGCACACTTCGGAGCCCTCCTTGGTGCGCGCCGATGTTGCGCACCTCGGAGCGCACCCGGGGAAAACAATGCAATTAACCCGACTTTCGACTTCGTGGGCACCTCGGAGCGCTCTCGGGTTCGCACCTCGGAGCACACCGAGGTGCGCACCTTTGATGCGCTGCCTTCACCAATTTCCAGAAAAGGCAAGAAAACATTGAGAAGGTGTGCGCACCGAGGTGCCCACCCTGGCGAAGGTGCACGCGAGGTGCGCACCCGGGGCAAACCGGGCTCCGACTTCGTGCACGCCGCACCTTGGAGCACACTTCGGAGCGCTCCTTGGTGCGCACCAGGGCGCGCAACCCAGCCGAGGTGCCCACCCCGGCGAAGGTGCACGCGAGGTGCGCACCCGGGGCAAACCGGGCTCCGACTTCGTGCACGCCATGGTGCCCACCGCGGCGAAGGTGCACGCGAGGTGCGCACCCGGGGCAAACCGGGCTCCGACTTCGTGCACGCCGCACCTTGGAGCACACTTCGGAGCGCTCCTTGGTGCGCACCATGGTGCCCACCAGGGCGCGCAACCCCGCCGAAGGTGCACGCGAGGTGCGCACCCGGGGCAAACCGGGCTCCGACTTCGTGCACGCCGCACCTTGGAGCACACTTCGGAGCGCTCCTTGGTGCGCACCATGGTGCCCACCAGGGCGCGCAACCCCGCCGAAGGTGCACGCGAGGTGCGCACCCGGGGCAAACCGGGCTCCGACTTCGTGCACGCCGCACCTTGGAGCACACTTCGGAGCGCTCCTTGGTGCGCACCATGGTGCCCACCAGGGCGCGCAACCCCGCCGAAGGTGCACGCGAGGTGCGCACCCGGGGCAAACCGGGCTCCGACTTCGTGCACGCCATGGTGCGCACCGCGGCGAAGGTGCGCACCCGGGGCAAACCGGGCTCCGACTTCGTGCACGCCGCACCTTGGAGCACACTTCGGAGCGCTCCTTGGTGCGCACCAGGGCGCGCAACCCAGCCGAGGTGCCCACCCCGGCGAAGGTGCACGCGAGGTGCGTACCCGGGGCAAACCGGGCTCCGACTTCGTGCACGCCGCACCTTGGAGCACACTTCGGAGCGCTCCTTGGTGCGCACCATGGTGCCCACCAGGCCGCGCAACCCAGCCAAGGTGTGCGCACCAAGGTGCACGCGAGGTGCGCACCCGGGGCAAACCGGGGTCCGACTTCGTGCACGCCGCACCTTGGAGCACACATCGGGGCGCTCCCGGGTTCGCACCGGCGTTGCGCACCGTGGTGGGCACCTCGGAGCACACCAAGGTGGGCAGCGAGGTGCGCACCTTTGATGCGATGCCTTCACTAATTTCCATAAAAGGCAAAAAAAAAACGAGATTTTAAAATTTCCGTTTTGAAAGATAGTGAGAAAAAGGGAATGCTGGTGCCATCTTGAGCCCGCCCTGGTGCGCAGCCCAGCCAAGGTGTGCGCACCAAGGTGCCCACCCTGGCGAAGGTGCGCGCCCGGGCAATTAACCCAACTTCCAACTTCGCGCGCGCCAGGGTGGGAGCGCACCCAACAACCGGGCCTGGGAAGAGCCAATGCGAGAAACCCCACCAAACGCTCTGACAAAAAAAGAGGGGGCGCTCCAGTAACCCCGCTTCGGAGCGCACCCTGGGCAAACCCAGCCAAGGTGCCCACCCCGGCCAAGGTGCAGGCGAGGTGCGCACCCGGGGCAAACCGGGCTCCGACAACGTGCACGCCGCACCTTGGAGCACACTTCGTAGCGCTCCCGGGTGCGCACCTCAGAGCACACCA
>NW_026728911.1:185000-202500 GCF_030272615.1 Cryptomeria japonica
AAACATCCGAACCGCACATGCTCGCGACAGTCCTGCCGTTAGAGAATGCACCGTGCACGCGACCGAGTAAGGCCACTCAGAGACATCCATTTCCCAGGTATATGCCCCCTACGCACTTTTGGTGGCGCAACTCGCACGAACAGTCCCACCTCGACCCCGTAAACAAGCTTTTTTGCCTCGAAGAGTTCGTCGGAGACGAAGAAGCAACCTTCAGTGCAAACGTAGCACTCTTTTGTGCAACCGCCCAAACAACGCCCCCTCTACCCTCTGTCGAAACACTCGGCATTGCTGCTCCCTAAGGTGAGCTTCTCCTCATAGGCAATTCCGCTCTTATCCGGTCACGTTTGTGTGCCCGAATTTCGCAAGGCAACCTCCATGGGACATGGAAAAGACTCGAGAAGAGAGCTCGCTCACGGGAGAGAGAAGCCAAGGAGACCACGAGAGTGCTGAGAGTGGGACAGCGCTGAATAGGCGGGAGAAGCCTGCGCGTATAAACGGAGATATATATCCAATTGCAACGAAGGAACGTGCCAAAGATCGAGAACAATGGCAGAAATGCTAGTAACGTGCACTTCGGGACCAACGCATCACCGGAAGACAACCGCCAAACATCGAAAGAGTCGCGATGCTCCGCAACCTACGTGCAAAGCGGTCGCACACCGGGTAAGGGAGTGAGAGCCCCAAACATAGCTGGGCGAGGCGCTCACTCCGCTCTTTAATATCTCGTTAATACCGCCAAGGAAATGGCACAAGCACACACACACAAGCATCCTCGGAAGAGGACAGTTCGAGTGACAGGTCAAATCCAAGAGTTCCGAAGACTACCTCCAGGAACAATCGGGAACAAGACCGATTACAAGTCGTCGAGTCTGTTACTGGGCGAACACGAGATGCGCACAGGAAATCGATCAGCCCTCACAATGGCCCAAGGCCAGAGATCGGACTGCTACGATTTACCCCAACAATCATCGTGCCACTCTTCGCAGAGAGGTGATAGACGCCAACGAGCCCGCGCATAGCAATCGAGGTGTAAAAAGGGCGTTGAAGGCAGGAAGCCTGGACGAAAGAGGCTACGAGTTCACCTCGAAGCGGTCTAAGAATCGGGCGCACTTGGGGCGACTACCAGTGCCAACCCCTTATCCCGCGGTGCGTCCGACACACAGAAATTTCCAAGGCGGCCAAGGAGCCTCCCCGCATAGCAATCGGGGTGTGAGGTTACGGATGCAGCATTGATAGCAATCGAGGTGTGAGGCGAAGGATGCAGAAGTGAGAGCCGAGGGATGTAGCAGAGATAGCAATCGGGGTGTGTGATGCAGAAGAGATAGCAATCGAGGTGTGCGGTGGGAAGGGCCCAGCAGCCAGAATGCATGAAGCGACGGATGAAGCAGTGATGACAACCGGGCTGTGAGGAGAGGAGGGATGCAGCCAAGAAAGCAATCAGGGCTCGAGGCAAGGGATGCATCAAGGATAGCAATCATGTTGTGAGGCGAGATTCCAAAGGCTAAACGTGAGAGGCTGCAGGGTCGACTCAGAGAGGTCTATGCATGTGAGAGGCTGAAAGCAAGGTCGACTCGGAGCGGTCTATGCATCGGGCGCGCTTGGGGCGACTACCAGTGCCAACCCCTTATCCCGCGACGCGTCCGACAAAGAGAACGTTCCAAGGCGGCAGAGGAGGTTACCAGCCGAAGGATGCAGTAGCAATAACAGGTATAGTTCCGCGGCGGCCGAGAAGACTCACCGCATAGGAATCGGGATGCGAGGCGAGGGATGCGGCGGGAAGGCCCCGACGGCTAAACGGAAGAGGCTGCAGGGCCGCCTCGGAATGGTCCAAGCATCGGATGCGATTGGGACGACTACCAGTGCCAACCCCTTATCCCGCGATGCGTCCGATACACAGATAGTTCCAAGGCGGCCGAGGAGCCTCACCGCATATCAATCGGGGTGCGAGGCGAGGGATGGGGCGGGAAGGCCCCAACGGCTAGACGGAAGAGGCTTCAGGGCCACCTCGGAATGGTCCAAGCATCGGACGCGCTTGGGGCGACTGCCAGTGCCAACCCCTTATCCCGCGATGCGTCCGATACACAGATGGTTCCAAGGCGGCCGAGGAGCCTCACCGCATAGCAATCGGGGGTGCGAGGCGAGGGATGGGGCGGGAAGGCCCCAACGGCTAGACGGAAGAGGCTTCAGGGCCGCCTAGGAATGGTCCAAGCATCGGACACGCTTGGGGCGACTACCAGTGACAGCCCCCTATCCCGCGATGCGTCCGATACGAAGATGGTTCCAAGGCGGCCGAGGAGCCTCACCGCATAGCAATCGGGGTGCGAGGTGGGGGATGCGGCGAGATGGCCCCAACGGCTAGACGGAAGAGGCCACAGGGCCGCGTCGGAATAGTCCAAGCATCGGACGCGCTTGGGGCGACTACCAGTGACAACCCCTTATCCCGCGATGCGTCCGATACGAAGATAGTTCCAAGGCGGCCGAGGAGCCTCACCGCATAGCAATCGGGGTGCGAGGTGGGGGATGCGGCGAGATGGCCCCAACGGCTAGACGGAAGAGGCTGCAGGGCCGCCTCGGAATAGTCCAAGCATCGGACGCGCTTGGGGCCACTACCAGTGACAACCCCTTATCCCGCGATGCGTCCGATACGAAGATAGTTCCAAGGCGGCCGAAGAGCCTCACCGCATAGCAATCGGGGTGCGAGGTGGGGGATGCGGCGAGATGGCCCCAACGGCTAGACGGAAGAGGCCACAGGGCCGCCTCGGAATAGTCCAAGCATCGGACGCGCTTGGGGCGACTACCAGTGACAACCCCTTATCCCGCGATGCGTCCGATACGAAGATAGTTCCCAGGCGGCCGAGGAGCCTCACCGCATAGCAATCGGGGTGCGAGGCGAGGGATGCGGCGAGATGGCCCCAAAGGCTAGACGGAAGAGGCTGCAGGGCTGCCTCGGAATAGTCCAAGCATCGGACGCGCTTGGGGCGACTACCACTGCCAACCCCTTATCCCGCGATGCGTCCGATACACAGATAGTTCCGAGGCGGCCGAGGAGGTGGGGGATGCAGCGAGATGGCCCCAACGGCTAGACGGAAGAGGCTGCAGGGCCGCCTCGGAATAGTCCAAGCATCGGACGCGCTTGGGGCGACTACCAGTGACAACCCCTTATCCCGCGATGCGTCCGATACACAGATAGTTCCGAGGCGGCCAAGGAGCCTCACCGCATAGCAATCGTGGTGCGAGGTGGGGGATGCGGCGAGATGGCCCCAACGGCTAGACGGAAGAGGCTGCAGGGCCGCCTCGGAATGGTCCAAGCATCGGATGCGCTTGGGGCGACTACCACTGCCAACCCCTTATCCCGCGATGCGTCCGATACACAGATAGTTCCAAGGCGGCCGAGGAGCCTCACAGCATAGCAATCAGGGTGCGAGGCGAGGGATGCGGCGAGAAAGCCCCAACGGCTAGAGGGAAGAGGCTTCAGGTCCGCCTCGGAATGGTCCAAGCATCGGACGCGCTTGGGGCGACTACCAGTGACAACCCCTTATCCCGCGACGCGTCCGATACACAGATAGTTCCAAGGCGGCCGAGGAGCCTCACCGCATAGCAATCGGGGTGCGAGGCGAGGGATGCGGCGAGAAGGACCCAACGGCTACACGGAAGAGGCTTCGGGGCCGCCTCGGAATGGTCCAAGCATCGGACGCGCTTGGGGCGACTACCAGTGACAACCCCTTATCCCGCGACGCGTCCGATACACAGATAGTTCCAAGGCGGCCGAGGAGCCTCACCGCATAGCAATCGGGGTGCGAGGCGAGGGATGCGGCGAGAAGGACCCAACGGCTAGACGGAAGAGGCTTCGGGTCCGCCTCGGAATGGTCCAAGCATCGGACGCGCTTGGGGCGACTACCAGTGACAACCCCTTATCCCGCGACGCGTCCGATACACAGATAGTTCCAAGGCGGCCGAGGAGCCTCACCGCATAGCAATCGGGGTGCGAGGCGAGGGATGCGGCGAGAAGGACCCAACGGCTAGACGGAAGAGGCTTCGGGTCCGCCTCGGAATGGTCCAAGCATCGGACGCGCTTGGGGCGACTACCAGTGACAACCCCTTATCCCGCGACGCGTCCGATACACAGATAGTTCCAAGGCGGCCGAGGAGCCTCACCGCATAGCAATCGGGGTGCGAGGCGAGGGATGCGGCGAGAAGGACCCAACGGCTAGACGGAAGAGGCTTCGGGTCCGCCTCGGAATGGTCCAAGCATCGGACGCGCTTGGGGCGACTACCAGTGACAACCCCTTATCCCGCGACGCGTCCGATACACAGATAGTTCCAAGGCGGCCGAGGAGCCTCACCGCATAGCAATCGGGGTGCGAGGCGAGGGATGCGGCGAGAAGGACCCAACGGCTAGACGGAAGAGGCTTCGGGTCCGCCTCGGAATGGTCCAAGCATCGGACGCGCTTGGGGCGACTACCAGTGACAACCCCTTATCCCGCGACGCGTCCGATACACAGATAGTTCCGAGGCGGCCGAGGAGCCTCACCGCATAGCAATCGGGGTGCGAGGCGAAGGATGCGGCGAGAAGGACCCAACGGCTAGACGGAAGAGGCTTCGGGTCCGCCTCGGAATGGTCCAAGCATCGGACGCGCTTGGGGCGACTACCAGTGACAACCCCTTATCCCGCGACGCGTCCGATACACAGATAGTTCCAAGGCGGCCGAGGAGCCTCACCGCATAGCAATCAGGGTGCGAGGCGAGGGATGCGGCGAGAAGGACCCAACGGCTAGACGGAAGAGGCTTCAGGGCCGCCTCGGAATGGTCCAAGCATCGAACGCGCTTGGGGCGACTACCAGTGACAACCCCTTATCCCGCGACGCGTCCGATACACAGATAGTTCCGAGGCGGCCGTGGAGCCTCACCGCATAGCAATCGGGGTGCGAGGCGAGGGATGCGGCGAGAAGGACCCAACGGCTAGACGGAAGAGGCTTCAGGGCTGCCTCGGAATGGTCCAAGCATCGGACGCGCTTGGGGCGACTACCAGTGACAACCCCTTATCCCGCGACGCGTCCGATACACAGATAGTTCCGAGGCGGCCGAGGAGCCTCACCGCATAGCAATCGGGGTGCGAGGCGAGGGATGCGGCGAGAAGGACCCAACGGCTAGACGGAAGAGGCTTCAGGGCCGCCTCGGAATGGTCCAAGCATCGGACGCGCTTGGGGCGACTACCAGTGACAACCCCTTATCCCGCGACGCGTCCGATACACAGATAGTTCCGAGGCGGCCGAGGAGCCTCACCGCATAGCAATCGGGGTGCGAGGCGAGGGATGCGGCGAGAAGGACCCAACGGCTAGACGGAAGAGGCTTCAGGGCCGCCTCGGAATGGTCCAAGCATCGGACGCGCTTGGGGCGACTACCAATGACAACCCCTTATCCCGCGACGCGTCCGATACACAGATAGTTCCGAGGCGGCCGAGGAGCCTCACCGCATAGCAATCGGGGTGCGAGGCGAGGGATGCGGCGAGAAGGACCCAACGGCTAGACGGAAGAGGCTTCAGGGCCGCCTCGGAATGGTCCAAGCATCGGACGCGCTTGGGGCGACTACCAGTGACAACCCCTTATCCCGCGACGCGTCCGATACACAGATAGTTCCGAGGCGGCCGAGGAGCCTCACCGCATAGCAATCGGGGTGCGAGGCGAGGGATGCGGCGAGAAGGACCCAACGGCTAGACGGAAGAGGCTTCAGGGCCGCCTCGGAATGGTCCAAGCATCGGACGCGCTTGGGGCGACTACCGTTGCCAACCCCTTATCCCGCGATGCGTCTGATACACAGATAGTTCCGAGGCGGCCGAGGAGCCTCACCGCATAGCAATCGGGTTGCGAGGCAGATTATTGGGAAGGGAACCCCCTGGGATGCGGCTCAAGCAGTGCCCAAAGGGACTGGAATGCGGAATCACATCGAGAGACCCAAATGCTATACGAGGGCTCAAATCGAATTATCGATTTGGCCACGACATGGACGCATCGGAACGACTACCTTTGCCGAACCACTCGCAATTGCATCCATACCGAAACCAATAGACATTTCCGTTAGAGCCCTCGCATAGCATTCGGGAATCTCGCATGCCCCTCTAAATCGACCAATGCTGGCGCTCAATGAAAATCCGAGCGCTACCACCGTTCGAGCGCCAGCATTGGTCGAGTTAGAGGGGCACGGGGGAGAATGCTCCAGTCAACACCTCCCCTATATAAGTTATTTGTCCGATTCTCGCACAACCGTAGTCTGCCTCGTCGAATCAAACAACGGTCCCAGATTCCGACTTCCGTTCCGTAGAGACCCAAAAGCTAGATGGAGGCTCGCAAGAAAGAGAGTCGGCGCATAGCAATCGGGTTTCTCGAACGTTTAGGGACCGAGCTCACTTGCGGATAGGGCAAAATCCGCCAAGCAACCCAAAAGCTAGACGGGGGCTCGAATCGAATCGCCTAGGCGGCCACAACAACGACGTGTTGGATCGACTACCAGTGCCAAACCATTCAGCAAGACTAGTCTGTGTCGAGGCCGGATAGAGATTCTCAGAGAGCGCCCGCATAGCATTTAGGAGACCTGCCGCGTCCCTCACACTCGACAAATGGTGGTGCACGTTTATAAATCCGAGCGATCCCAACCCTTTCAAGCACCAACATCGGTCGAGATAGAGGGGCACGGAGGGGGCTGCGTGAGACAACACAGTCCCCTATATAAGTTATTTGTCCGATTCTCACACATCCGAAGAATGGTCATCAAATCGGACAACAGCCCAAACTTCCGACTTCCGTCCCAGAAAGCCCAAGAGCTATCTAAAACGTTCATGGCCGGAACTCGATCGCGGCTATACCAGTCCGCCAAGCAACCCAAAAGCTAGACTGGAGCTCTAGTCGAATCACCTCTGTGGCCATTGCAAGGACGTGTTGGAGCGACTACCATTGCCGAACCATTCCGCAGGTCGAGTCCATACCAAGGCCGCATAGAGATTCACGATGAGCTCCTGCATAGCAATCAGGAGACTTGCCGTGTCCATCACAATCGATAAATCCTGGTGCAAGATTTTTGCATCCGAGCGCTCCAACCAGTCGAGCACCAGCATCAATCGACATAAACGGGCACGGGGGGAGGATGCTCGAGAACACTACCTCCCCTATATAAGTTATTTGTCCGATTCTCAAGCAGCCGAAGTCTGGTCATCGAATCGGGTCAAAGACCACAACTTCCGACTTTACCCACAATGCAAGTCATCGAATCGAACATCGGCCCCCGAGTCGGACTCCATGCGTATGTCAGGTCATCGGACCCAAATTCCGCCTTCCTGCGCATGGCGGGCCATCAATATCAACTCGGTCATCGGACCCAAACTCCGCCTTTTTGCGTATGGCACGCCTTCAAATCGGTCATCGGACCCAAATTCCGCCTTCCTGTGCATGGCGGGCCATCAACATCAACTCGGTCATCGGACCCAAATTCCGCCTTTCTGCGCATGGCACGCCATCAACTCGGTCATCGGACCCAAATTCCGCCTTCCTGCGCATGGCAGGTCATCGGACACAAATTCAGACCTCGCCAATATGCCTACGTATCGAATCGGTCATCGGACCCAACTTCCGACTTCATCCATACTGTAGGGTCTTTGAGGTTGGCGCGGTGCGCTCAACCCAGGGAGTCGACCCATCGAAGCATACACCTCCCCTATATAAGCTATTTGTCCGATTCCCACACCTGTGTAGTTTGCACCTCTGACCAGGACATCGACCCCAACTTCCGAACTCGACTGCAACGACGGCACCAGCGCCTTGGTGCGCACCTTGCGACGCACAGTCCCAACATTCGCCTTCCTGCACATGGCAGGTCATCGGACCCAAATTCCGACCTCGCGAGTATGCCTACATATCGAATCGGTCATCGGACCCAACTTCCGACTTCATCCATACCGTAGGGTCTTTGAGGTTGGCGCGGTGCGCTCAACCCGGGGAGTCGACCCAACGAAGCATACACCTCCCCTATATAAGCTATTTGTCCGATTCCCACACCTGTGTAGTTTGCACCTCCGATCAAGACATCGACCCCAACTTCCGAACTCGCCTCCAACGACCGAACCAGCGCCTTGGTGCGCACCTTGCAACGCACAGTGCCAACATTCGCCTTCCTGCACGTGGCAGGTCATCGGACCCAAATTCCGACCTCGCGAGTATGCCTACATATCGAATCGGTCATCGGACCCAACTTCCGACTTCATCCATACCGTAGGGTCTTTGAGGTTGGCGCGGTGCGCTCAACCCGGGGAGTCGACCCAACGAAGCATACACCTCCCCTATATAAGCTATTTGTCCGATTCCCACACCTGTGTAGCTTGCACCTCCGATCAGGACATCGACCCCAACTTCCGAACTCGACTAAAAAGACCGCACCAGCGCCTTGGTGTGCACCTTGCAACGCACAGTGTCAACATTCGCCTTCCTGCACATGGCAGGTCATCGGACCCAAATTCCGACCTCATGAGCATACCTACTAATCGAATCGGTCATCGGACCCAACTTCCGACTTCATCCATACCGTAGGGTCTTTGAGGTTGGCGCGGTGCGCTCAACCTGGGGAGTCGACCCATCGAAGCATACACCTCCCCTATATAAGCTATTTGTCCGATTCCGACACCTGTGTAGTTTGCACCTCCGCTCAGGACATCGACCCCAACTTCCGAACTCGCCTGCAACGACCGAACCAGCGCCTTGGTGCGCACCAAAAGTGCGCACTTTTGGAGGGCACTTTTCTGCGCTCCAAAGGTGCGCACTTTTGGAGGGCACTTTTTGGAGGGCACTTTTCTGCGCTCCAAAGGTGCGCACTTTTGGAGGGCACTTTTTGGAGGGCACTTTTCTGCGCTCCAAAGGTGCGCACTTTTGGAGGGCACTTTTTGGAGGGCACTTTTCTGCGCTCCAAAGGTGCGCACTTTTGGAGGGCACTTTTTGGAGGGCACTTTTCTGCGCTCCAAAGGTGCGCACTTTTGGAGGGCACTTTTTGGAGGGCACTTTTCTGCGCTCCAAAGGTGCGCACTTTTGGAGGGCACTTTTTGGAGGGCACTTTTCTGCGCTCCAAAGGTGCGCACTTTTGGAGGGCACTTTTTGGAGGGCACTTTTCTGCGCTCCAAAGGTGCGCACTTTTGGAGGGCACTTTTTGGAGGGCACTTTTCTGCGCTCCAAAGGTGCGCACTTTTGGAGGGCACTTTTTGGAGGGCACTTTTCTGCGCTCCAAAGGTGCGCACTTTTGGAGGGCACTTTTGTGCACTCCAAAGGTGCGCACTTTTGGAGGGCACTTTTCCTGTGCTCCAAAGGTGCACACCTAGGTGAGCACCTTCGACCACACCTTGTAGCACACCAAACTCTGACTTTCGACTTCATCCGCAATGCAGGGTCTTTGAGGTTGGCGCAATGCGCACAACCAGGGGAGTCGACCCATCAAACCCAACACCTCCCCTATATAAGCTATTTGTCTGATTCTCATACATGCGTAGCCTGCAGGAGCAATTAGGACATCGACCCCAACTTTCGGCTTCTAAACGAAAACAAGGTCTTTGAGGTTGGTGTAATGCGAACAACTAGGGGAGTCAACCCATCAAACCCAACACCTCCCCTATATAAGCTATTTGTCTGATTCTCATACATGTGTAGTCTACAGGAGCAATTAGGACATCGACCCCAACTTTTGACTTCTTAACGAAAACAAGGTCTTTGAGGTTGACGTAATGCGCACAACCAGGGGAGTCGACCCATCAAACCCAACACCTCCCCTATATAAGCTATTTGTCCGATTCTCATACATGTGTAGCCTGCAGGAGCCATTAGGACATTGACCCCAACTTTTGACTTCTTAACGAAAACAAGGTCTTTGAGGTTGGCGTAATGCGCACAACCAAGGGAGTTGACCCATCAAACCCAACACCTCCCCTATATAAGCTATTTGTCTGATTCTCATACATGTGTAGCCTGCAACAACGATTAGGACATCCACCCCAACTTCTGAATTCGTCTGCGTTGACCGCACCAAAGGTGCACGCCTTGGTGCTCACCAAAATCCGACTTCCGACTTCTTCTGCTATGCGGGGTCTTTGAGGTTGGCGCAGTGCGCACAACCAGGGGAGTCAACCCACCGAATGCAACACCTCCCCTATATAAGCTATTTGTCTGATTCTCATACATGCGTAGACTGCAGCAATGATTAGGACATCCACCCCAACTTTTGACTTCTTAAACAAGACAGGGTCTTTGAAGTTGGTGCAGTGCACACAACCAGGGGAGTCGACCCATCAAACGCAACACCTCCCCTATATAAAGCTATTTGTCCGATTCTCATACGTGTAGTCTGCAGCAGCGATTAGGACATCGACCCCAACTTCCGAATTCGTTTGCATTGACCGCACCAAAGGTGCACGCCTTGGTGTGCACCCTGGAGTGCACTTTGGTGCTCACCTCGGTGCACACTTTGGTGTGCACCTCGGTGTGCACCAAAGGTGCGCACCTTGGAGCGCACCAAAGGTGTACACTTTGGAGCGCACCACATAGGGTCTTTGAGAGGTTGGCGCAGTGCGCACACCAAGGTGGGTGTTGAGGTGCGTGCCGAGGTGGGTGGGTGCTAGGGTGCGCTCCATGGTGGGTGCCAGGGTGGGTGCGTGCTAGGGTGGATTCCAAAGAGGGTCATAGGGTGGGTGCCAAGGTGGGTTGGTGATATAGTGGGTTCAAAGGTGGGTACTAGGGTGGGTTCCAAGGTGGGTCACAAGTTGGGTGCCAGGATGCGTGGGTGTTAGGTTGGGTGCCAAGGTGGGCTCCTGCGTGGGTGGGTGCTAGGGTGGGTTTCAAGGTGGACGCGAGGGCGGGTGCCAAGGTGGGTAACAAGTTGGGTGTTAGGATGGGTGAGTGCTAGAGTGGGTGCCAAGGTGGGTGGGTGCTAAGGTGGATGCCAAGGTGGTTCACAGGGTGGGTGGGTTCTAGGGTGAGTTCCAAGGTGGGTCACAGGTTCAGTGCTAGGGTGGGTGTCAAGGCGGGTGTCGAGGTGCCTGGGTGCTAGGGTGTGGATGCCAATGTGGGTCATAGGGTGGGTACTAGGGTGGGCTGCAATGTGGGTGCCAAGGTGGGTAACATGCTCGGTGGGTTCTAAATTGGGTGCCAGGGTGGGTGTGCACCCACCTTGCCCGAGGTGGGTGCCAAGGTGCCAGTGTGGGTGGGTGCTAAGGTGGATGCCAAGGTGGGTGAGAAGGTGGGTGATAGGTTGAGTGGTAGGATGGGTGGGTGCCAAGATGGGTCACAGGGTGGGTGCAAGGGTGGGTAGGTGCTAGGGTTGGTGTCAGGGTGGGTGGGTGCTAGGTTGGGTTCCAAGGTGGGTGCGAGGGTGAGTGTCAAGGTGGGTCACAGGTTAGGTGCTAGGATGGGTGAGTGCTAGGGTGCAAAGGTGCCAGGGTGGGTGCTAGGATGGGTCGATGCTAGGGTGAGTGGCAAGGTGGGTCCACAAGTGTCAAGGTGGGTGCCGAGGTGGGTGCCAAGTCGGCGACTGCTATGGTGGATGCCAAGGTGGGTCACGGGGTGGGTGCCAAGTTGCTAGGTTGGGTTCCAAGGTGGGTGCCAACGTGGGTGCTAGGGTGCGTGGGTTAAAGGGTGTGTCACAACGTGGGTGCCAGGATGGGTGCGCACCCACACTGGCCAAGACGGGTGCGGGTGCAAGGTTGGGTTCCAAGCCCGGTCACAGGCTGGGTGCTAGGATGGGTGGGTGCCAAGGTGGGCACCAGGGTGGGTGCACCCACCCTGGCCAAGGTGGGTCACGGGGTGGGTCCTAGGGTGGGTAACGGGGTGGGTACTAAGGTGCGTGCCAAGGTGGGTCATAGGGTGGGTGCCAAGGTGGGCACCAGGGTGGGTGTGCACCAACCCTAGCCAGGGTAGGTCACGGGGTGGTTGTCGGGGTGGGCGTCAAGGAGCCAAGGTGGGTGGCAAGTAGCCAAGTTGCGTGCCAAGGTGGGTGTCGGGGTGGGTGCCAAGGATCCAAGGTGGGTGCCAAGGAACCAAGGTGGGTGTCTGGGTGGGTGCCGAGGTGGGAGCCAGGGTGGGTCCCAAGGTGAGTGCAAAGGTGGGTGCCAGGGTCAAGGTGAGTGCCAATGTGGGTTCCAAGGTGCCAGGGTCAGGGTGAGTGCCAATGTGGGTTCAAAGGTGCTAAGTTGGGTGCGAGGTTGGGTGCGAGGGTGGGTGGGTGCCAAGGTGTGCTAGGTGGAAGCCCGGGTGGGTCGGCATCCCATGGGTGTCGAGTTGGGTGCCTGATGGGTGCTTCTTGTCAAGTTTTAGTCGTCGGGACTCATTTCGAGCCTTAGAGGTCGTTTCTTGTCCGGTTGCCCTGTCTTCGACCTGGGAACCCAATTTTGGTCCTCGGGTCCCATTTTTTTTTGTCTCGCATCCCACTTTTGGCCTGTGGCCTTTTCGGGGTCGATTCTCGTTTTGGGCATCAGAGCATGTTTCTTCTCCTAAAACCCAATATTTGTTTATTAAGTCTCGGAACACATTTTTGTTCTCGTGGACCCATCATGGGTCTTGGAACGCATTTGTGGTCCTTGGGTCCCATTTTGCATCCCGAAACTTGTGTTTTGGTGCTTGATCCCTATTTTGGGTGCCCACCTTGCACCAAGTGCGCACCCGGGGCAAACCGAGCGCCTTGGTGCACCGGGGCAAGATCGAGCGTGCACCCGAGGCGCCCCGAACATGCACCAAGGTGCACTCGGCCCACATGTGAGCGCAGGTCGTTGCGCCCGAGGTGGTGTGTGGGCACCGCGTTGCAGACGGGACACTGCACGCACACGACGCCCCCTCCAGGTGCACGCACGTAGGCCGGGCCGGGTGCACACCCGACGCCCTAGCAAGGTGCGCGCACCCGGGCAGGGCTCACACTTGGCGAACGGGGCGCACTTCGCGAGGGAGGGTGTGCACCTCGACGGGGGTGGGTGGCCGGGGTGGATTCGCACGTGGGTCGCGGTTTGCTAAGTACACACTGCGACAAGCTCATAACGGGTGCGATCATACCAGCGTTAGTGCACCGGATCCCATCAGAACTCCGCAGTTAAGCGCGCTTGGGCCGGAGTAGTACTGGGATGGGTGACCTCCCGGGAAGTCCCGGTGTTGCACCCTTTTTTAGTTTTTCGCCGGGCGTCGCAATGCTATTTGAATAAACCTTTTGCCCGTTTGCGTTCTCGTCGGGGCCGGGCCGGGCCGGGGTGCGCTGCCCGCACTACCGCGCGCGCGGGGGCGACACCGAGCACGCACCCGAGGCGCCCCGAGCACACAGGCCACGGTGCAACCCGGGCGTTGTGCGCGCACCCCGGTGCGCCCGAGGTGCTGCGCGCGCACCCAGGTGAAATCGGTGTGCACCTCGGCCAGTGCGCGCTCGGTCGAGTCGCGCACGTTGGCCAAGGTGCACGGTGATGTTTCTTACTCTAAGGTTCCGCACCAGACGCCCGGGACAGGTGAGCGAAGCTGGGCGGGGCCGGGTGCGCGGCCGGGGCAGGTGCACGCAGCTGGAGAGAGCTTTGGAGCACACTTCGGAGCGCACCAATGATGCGCTCCATTCAAAAGTTTCCTGAAAAGGCAAAAAAAGTTGAGATTATAGAATTTCCCACTTGAGAGATTGTAAAAAAAAAAAATTTAAAATGAAGGAAACGCGGGTGCCAAGGTGTGCGCAGCCCAGCCAAGGTGTGCGCACCAAGGCGCCCACCCTGGCGAAGGTGCACGCAAGGTGCGCACCCGAGGCAAACCGGACAATTAACCCAACTTTCGACTTCGCGCGCACCTTGGAGCGCACTTCGGAGCGCTCCTTGGTGCGCACCAATCTTGGGCACCTCGGAGTGCACCATGGCGCCCACCAAGGTGCGCACCCGGGGCAAACCGAGCTCCGACTTCGTGCGCACCTTGGAGCGCACGAAAGGTGCGCACCATGGCGCCCACCAAGGTGCGCAGCCCAGCCAAGGCGTGCGCATCAAGGTGCGCACCCTGGCGAAGGTGCGCACCCGGGGCAAACCGAGCTCCGACTTCGTGCGCACCTTGGAGCGCACAAAAGGTGCGCAACCCAGCCAAGGTGTGCGCACCCCGGTCAAACCGAGCTCCGAATCGTGCGCACCAGAGGTGCACGCCATCGTGCGCACCTTGGAGCACACTTCGGAGCCCTCCTTGGTGCGCGCCGATGTTGCGCACCTCGGAGCGCACCCGGGGAAAACAATGCAATTAACCCGACTTTCGACTTCGTGGGCACCTCGGAGCGCTCTCGGGTTCGCACCTCGGAGCACACCGAGGTGCGCACCTTTGATGCGCTGCCTTCACCAATTTCCAGAAAAGGCAAGAAAACATTGAGAAGGTGTGCGCACCGAGGTGCCCACCCTGGCGAAGGTGCACGCGAGGTGCGCACCCGGGGCAAACCGGGCTCCGACTTCGTGCACGCCGCACCTTGGAGCACACTTCGGAGCGCTCCTTGGTGCGCACCAGGGCGCGCAACCCAGCCGAGGTGCCCACCCCGGCGAAGGTGCACGCGAGGTGCGCACCCGGGGCAAACCGGGCTCCGACTTCGTGCACGCCATGGTGCCCACCGCGGCGAAGGTGCACGCGAGGTGCGCACCCGGGGCAAACCGGGCTCCGACTTCGTGCACGCCGCACCTTGGAGCACACTTCGGAGCGCTCCTTGGTGCGCACCATGGTGCCCACCAGGGCGCGCAACCCCGCCGAAGGTGCACGCGAGGTGCGCACCCGGGGCAAACCGGGCTCCGACTTCGTGCACGCCGCACCTTGGAGCACACTTCGGAGCGCTCCTTGGTGCGCACCATGGTGCCCACCAGGGCGCGCAACCCCGCCGAAGGTGCACGCGAGGTGCGCACCCGGGGCAAACCGGGCTCCGACTTCGTGCACGCCGCACCTTGGAGCACACTTCGGAGCGCTCCTTGGTGCGCACCAGGGCGCGCAACCCAGCCGAGGTGCCCACCCCGGCGAAGGTGCACGCGAGGTGCGTACCCGGGGCAAACCGGGCTCCGACTTCGTGCACGCCGCACCTTGGAGCACACTTCGGAGCGCTCCTTGGTGCGCACCATGGTGCCCACCAGGCCGCGCAACCCAGCCAAGGTGTGCGCACCAAGGTGCACGCGAGGTGCGCACCCGGGGCAAACCGGGGTCCGACTTCGTGCACGCCGCACCTTGGAGCACACATCGGGGCGCTCCCGGGTTCGCACCGGCGTTGCGCACCGTGGTGGGCACCTCGGAGCACACCAAGGTGGGCAGCGAGGTGCGCACCTTTGATGCGATGCCTTCACTAATTTCCATAAAAGGCAAAAAAAAAACGAGATTTTAAAATTTCCGTTTTGAAAGATAGTGAGAAAAAGGGAATGCTGGTGCCATCTTGAGCCCGCCCTGGTGCGCAGCCCAGCCAAGGTGTGCGCACCAAGGTGCCCACCCTGGCGAAGGTGCGCGCCCGGGCAATTAACCCAACTTCCAACTTCGCGCGCGCCAGGGTGGGAGCGCACCCAACAACCGGGCCTGGGAAGAGCCAATGCGAGAAACCCCACCAAACGCTCTGACAAAAAAAGAGGGGGCGCTCCAGTAACCCCGCTTCGGAGCGCACCCTGGGCAAACCCAGCCAAGGTGCCCACCCCGGCCAAGGTGCAGGCGAGGTGCGCACCCGGGGCAAACCGGGCTCCGACAACGTGCACGCCGCACCTTGGAGCACACTTCGTAGCGCTCCCGGGTGCGCACCTCAGAGCACACCAAGGTGGGCAGCGAGGTGCGCACCTTTGATGCGCTGCCTTCACTAATTTCCAGAAAAGGCAAAAAAAAAAGGAGATTTTAAAATTTCCGTTTTGAAAGATAGTGAAAAAAACGGAACGCGCGTGCCATCTTGAGCCCGCCCTGGTGCGCAGCCCAGGTAAGGTGCCCACCCTGGCAAAGGTGCGCACCCGGGCAATTAACCCTACTTCCGACTTCGTGCGCGCCAGGGTGGCAACCGGGCCTCGGAAGAGCCAATGCGAGAAACCCCACCAAACGCTCCGACAAAAAAAGAGGCGGCGCTCCAATAACCCCGCTTCGGAGCGCAGCCGGGGCAAACCCAGCCAAGGTGCCCACCCCGACGAAGGTGCACGCGAGGTGCGCACCCGGGGCAAACCGGGCTCCGACAACGTGCACGCAGCACCTTGGAGCACACTTCGAAGCACTCCCGGGTGCCCACCGGCGTTGCGCACCGTGGTGGGCAGCGAGGTGCGCACCTTTGATGCGCTGCCTTCACTAATTTCCAGAAAAAGGCAAAAAAAAATGAGATTTTAAAATTTCCGTTTTGAAAGATAGTGAAAAAAAAGGAACGCGGGTGCCATCTTGAGCCCGCCCTGGTGCGCAGCCCAGGCAAGGCATGCGCACCAAGGTGCCCACCCGAGGTGCACACCCGGGGCAAACCGGGCTCCGACTTCGTGCAGGCCGCACCTTGGAGCACACTTCGGAGCGCTCCTTGGTGCGCACCATGGTGCCCACCAGGGCGCGCAACCCAGCCAAGGTCTGCACACCAAGGTGCCCACCCCGGCGAAGGTGCACGCGAGGTGCGCACCCGGGGCAAACCGGGCTCCGACTTCGTGCACGCCATGGTGCCCACCGCGGCGAAGGTGCACGCGAGGTGCGCACCCGGGGCAAACCGGGCTCCGACTTCGTGCACGCCGCACCTTGGAGCACACTTCGGAGCGCTCCTTGGTGCGCACCATGGTGCCCACCAGGGCGCGCAACCCAGCCAAGGTGTGCGCACCAAGGTGCACGCGAGGTGCGCACCCGGGGCAAACCGGGGTCCGACTTCGTGCACGCCGCACCTTGGAGCACACATCGGAGCGCTCCCAGGTTCGCACCAGCGTTGCGCACCTTTGATGCGCTGCCTTCACTAATTTCCAGAAAAGGCAAAAAAAAACGAGATTTTAAAATTTCCGTTCTGAAAGATAGTGAAAAAAACGGAACGCGGGTGCCATCTTGAGCCCTTCCTGGTGCGCAGCCCAGGCAAGTTGTGCGCACCAAGGTGCCCACCCTGGCGGAGGTGCGCGCCCGGGGCAATCCGGGCTCCGACTTCGTGCACTGCATGGTGCCCACCAAGGCGCGCAACCCAGCCAAGGTGCCCACCGCAGCGAAGGTGCACGCGAGGTGCGCACCCGAGGTGCACACCCGGGGCAAACCGGGCTCCGACTTCGTGCACGCCGCACCTTGGAGCACACTTCAGAGCGCTCCTTGGTGCGCACCAGGGCGCGCAACCCAACCAAGGTCTGCACACCAAGGTGCTCACCCCGGCGAAGGTGCACGCGAGGTGCGCACCCGGGGCAAACCGGGCTCGGACTTCGTGCACGCCGCACCTTGGAGCACACATCGGAGCGCTCCCGGGTTCGCACCAGCATTGCGCACCTTTGATGCGCTCCAATAACCCCACTTCGGAGCGCACCAGAAACCCCACTGGACGCTTGGGCAA
>NW_026728911.1:212500-235000 GCF_030272615.1 Cryptomeria japonica
GGCGGCCGAGAAGACTCACCGCATAGGAATCGGGATGCGAGGCGAGGGATGCGGCGGGAAGGCCCCGACGGCTAAACGGAAGAGGCTGCAGGGCCGCCTCGGAATGGTCCAAGCATCGGATGCGATTGGGACGACTACCAGTGCCAACCCCTTATCCCGCGATGCGTCCGATACACAGATAGTTCCAAGGCGGCCGAGGAGCCTCACCGCATATCAATCGGGGTGCGAGGCGAGGGATGGGGCGGGAAGGCCCCAACGGCTAGACGGAAGAGGCTTCAGGGCCACCTCGGAATGGTCCAAGCATCGGACGCGCTTGGGGCGACTGCCAGTGCCAACCCCTTATCCCGCGATGCGTCCGATACACAGATGGTTCCAAGGCGGCCGAGGAGCCTCACCGCATAGCAATCGGGGGTGCGAGGCGAGGGATGGGGCGGGAAGGCCCCAACGGCTAGACGGAAGAGGCTTCAGGGCCGCCTAGGAATGGTCCAAGCATCGGACACGCTTGGGGCGACTACCAGTGACAGCCCCCTATCCCGCGATGCGTCCGATACGAAGATGGTTCCAAGGCGGCCGAGGAGCCTCACCGCATAGCAATCGGGGTGCGAGGTGGGGGATGCGGCGAGATGGCCCCAACGGCTAGACGGAAGAGGCCACAGGGCCGCGTCGGAATAGTCCAAGCATCGGACGCGCTTGGGGCGACTACCAGTGACAACCCCTTATCCCGCGATGCGTCCGATACGAAGATAGTTCCAAGGCGGCCGAGGAGCCTCACCGCATAGCAATCGGGGTGCGAGGTGGGGGATGCGGCGAGATGGCCCCAACGGCTAGACGGAAGAGGCTGCAGGGCCGCCTCGGAATAGTCCAAGCATCGGACGCGCTTGGGGCCACTACCAGTGACAACCCCTTATCCCGCGATGCGTCCGATACGAAGATAGTTCCAAGGCGGCCGAAGAGCCTCACCGCATAGCAATCGGGGTGCGAGGTGGGGGATGCGGCGAGATGGCCCCAACGGCTAGACGGAAGAGGCCACAGGGCCGCCTCGGAATAGTCCAAGCATCGGACGCGCTTGGGGCGACTACCAGTGACAACCCCTTATCCCGCGATGCGTCCGATACGAAGATAGTTCCCAGGCGGCCGAGGAGCCTCACCGCATAGCAATCGAGGTGCGAGGCGAGGGATGCGGCGAGATGGCCCCAAAGGCTAGACGGAAGAGGCTGCAGGGCTGCCTCGGAATAGTCCAAGCATCGGACGCGCTTGGGGCGACTACCACTGCCAACCCCTTATCCCGCGATGCGTCCGATACACAGATAGTTCCGAGGCGGCCGAGGAGGTGGGGGATGCAGCGAGATGGCCCCAACGGCTAGACGGAAGAGGCTGCAGGGCCGCCTCGGAATAGTCCAAGCATCGGACGCGCTTGGGGCGACTACCAGTGACAACCCCTTATCCCGCGATGCGTCCGATACACAGATAGTTCCGAGGCGGCCAAGGAGCCTCACCGCATAGCAATCGTGGTGCGAGGTGGGGGATGCGGCGAGATGGCCCCAACGGCTAGACGGAAGAGGCTGCAGGGCCGCCTCGGAATGGTCCAAGCATCGGATGCGCTTGGGGCGACTACCACTGCCAACCCCTTATCCCGCGATGCGTCCGATACACAGATAGTTCCAAGGCGGCCGAGGAGCCTCACAGCATAGCAATCAGGGTGCGAGGCGAGGGATGCGGCGAGAAAGCCCCAACGGCTAGAGGGAAGAGGCTTCAGGTCCGCCTCGGAATGGTCCAAGCATCGGACGCGCTTGGGGCGACTACCAGTGACAACCCCTTATCCCGCGACGCGTCCGATACACAGATAGTTCCGAGGCGGCCGAGGAGCCTCACCGCATAGCAATCGGGGTGCGAGGCGAGGGATGCGGCGAGAAGGACCCAACGGCTACACGGAAGAGGCTTCGGGGCCGCCTCGGAATGGTCCAAGCATCGGACGCGCTTGGGGCGACTACCAGTGACAACCCCTTATCCCGCGACGCGTCCGATACACAGATAGTTCCAAGGCGGCCGAGGAGCCTCACCGCATAGCAATCGGGGTGCGAGGCGAGGGATGCGGCGAGAAGGACCCAACGGCTAGACGGAAGAGGCTTCGGGTCCGCCTCGGAATGGTCCAAGCATCGGACGCGCTTGGGGCGACTACCAGTGACAACCCCTTATCCCGCGACGCGTCCGATACACAGATAGTTCCAAGGCGGCCGAGGAGCCTCACCGCATAGCAATCGGGGTGCGAGGCGAGGGATGCGGCGAGAAGGACCCAACGGCTAGACGGAAGAGGCTTCGGGTCCGCCTCGGAATGGTCCAAGCATCGGACGCGCTTGGGGCGACTACCAGTGACAACCCCTTATCCCGCGACGCGTCCGATACACAGATAGTTCCAAGGCGGCCGAGGAGCCTCACCGCATAGCAATCGGGGTGCGAGGCGAGGGATGCGGCGAGAAGGACCCAACGGCTAGACGGAAGAGGCTTCGGGTCCGCCTCGGAATGGTCCAAGCATCGGACGCGCTTGGGGCGACTACCAGTGACAACCCCTTATCCCGCGACGCGTCCGATACACAGATAGTTCCGAGGCGGCCGAGGAGCCTCACCGCATAGCAATCGGGGTGCGAGGCGAGGGATGCGGCGAGAAGGACCCAACGGCTAGACGGAAGAGGCTTCAGGGCCGCCTCGGAATGGTCCAAGCATCGAACGCGCTTGGGGCGACTACCAGTGACAACCCCTTATCCCGCGACGCGTCCGATACACAGATAGTTCCGAGGCGGCCGTGGAGCCTCACCGCATAGCAATCGGGGTGCGAGGCGAGGGATGCGGCGAGAAGGACCCAACGGCTAGACGGAAGAGGCTTCAGGGCCGCCTCGGAATGGTCCAAGCATCGGACGCGCTTGGGGCGACTACCAGTGACAACCCCTTATCCCGCGACGCGTCCGATACACAGATAGTTCCGAGGCGGCCGAGGAGCCTCACCGCATAGCAATCGGGGTGCGAGGCGAGGGATGCGGCGAGAAGGACCCAACGGCTAGACGGAAGAGGCTTCAGGGCCGCCTCGGAATGGTCCAAGCATCGGACGCGCTTGGGGCGACTACCAGTGACAACCCCTTATCCCGCGACGCGTCCGATACACAGATAGTTCCGAGGCGGCCGAGGAGCCTCACCGCATAGCAATCGGGGTGCGAGGCGAGGGATGCGGCGAGAAGGACCCAACGGCTAGACGGAAGAGGCTTCAGGGCCGCCTCGGAATGGTCCAAGCATCGGACGCGCTTGGGGCGACTACCAATGACAACCCCTTATCCCGCGACGCGTCCGATACACAGATAGTTCCGAGGCGGCCGAGGAGCCTCACCGCATAGCAATCGGGGTGCGAGGCGAGGGATGCGGCGAGAAGGACCCAACGGCTAGACGGAAGAGGCTTCAGGGCCGCCTCGGAATGGTCCAAGCATCGGACGCGCTTGGGGCGACTACCAGTGACAACCCCTTATCCCGCGACGCGTCCGATACACAGATAGTTCCGAGGCGGCCGAGGAGCCTCACCGCATAGCAATCGGGGTGCGAGGCGAGGGATGCGGCGAGAAGGACCCAACGGCTAGACGGAAGAGGCTTCAGGGCCGCCTCGGAATGGTCCAAGCATCGGACGCGCTTGGGGCGACTACCGTTGCCAACCCCTTATCCCGCGATGCGTCTGATACACAGATAGTTCCGAGGCGGCCGAGGAGCCTCACCGCATAGCAATCGGGTTGCGAGGCAGATTATTGGGAAGGGAACCCCCTGGGATGCGGCTCAAGCAGTGCCCAAAGGGACTGGAATGCGGAATCACATCGAGAGACCCAAATGCTATACGAGGGCTCAAATCGAATTATCGATTTGGCCACGACATGGACGCATCGGAACGACTACCTTTGCCGAACCACTCGCAATTGCATCCATACCGAAACCAATAGACATTTCCGTTAGAGCCCTCGCATAGCATTCGGGAATCTCGCATGCCCCTCTAAATCGACCAATGCTGGCGCTCAATGAAAATCCGAGCGCTACCACCGTTCGAGCGCCAGCATTGGTCGAGTTAGAGGGGCACGGGGGAGAATGCTCCAGTCAACACCTCCCCTATATAAGTTATTTGTCCGATTCTCGCACAACCGTAGTCTGCCTCGTCGAATCAAACAACGGTCCCAGATTCCGACTTCCGTTCCGTAGAGACCCAAAAGCTAGATGGAGGCTCGCAAGAAAGAGAGTCGGCGCATAGCAATCGGGTTTCTCGAACGTTTAGGGACCGAGCTCACTTGCGGATAGGGCAAAATCCGCCAAGCAACCCAAAAGCTAGACGGGGGCTCGAATCGAATCGCCTAGGCGGCCACAACAACGACGTGTTGGATCGACTACCAGTGCCAAACCATTCAGCAAGACTAGTCTGTGTCGAGGCCGGATAGAGATTCTCAGAGAGCGCCCGCATAGCATTTAGGAGACCTGCCGCGTCCCTCACACTCGACAAATGGTGGTGCACGTTTATAAATCCGAGCGATCCCAACCCTTTCAAGCACCAACATCGGTCGAGATAGAGGGGCACGGAGGGGGCTGCGTGAGACAACACAGTCCCCTATATAAGTTATTTGTCCGATTCTCACACATCCGAAGAATGGTCATCAAATCGGACAACAGCCCAAACTTCCGACTTCCGTCCCAGAAAGCCCAAGAGCTATCTAAAACGTTCATGGCCGGAACTCGATCGCGGCTATACCAGTCCGCCAAGCAACCCAAAAGCTAGACTGGAGCTCTAGTCGAATCACCTCTGTGGCCATTGCAAGGACGTGTTGGAGCGACTACCATTGCCGAACCATTCCGCAGGTCGAGTCCATACCAAGGCCGCATAGAGATTCACGATGAGCTCCTGCATAGCAATCAGGAGACTTGCCGTGTCCATCACAATCGATAAATCCTGGTGCAAGATTTTTGCATCCGAGCGCTCCAACCAGTCGAGCACCAGCATCAATCGACATAAACGGGCACGGGGGGAGGATGCTCGAGAACACTACCTCCCCTATATAAGTTATTTGTCCGATTCTCAAGCAGCCGAAGTCTGGTCATCGAATCGGGTCAAAGACCACAACTTCCGACTTTACCCACAATGCAAGTCATCGAATCGAACATCGGCCCCCGAGTCGGACTCCATGCGTATGTCAGGTCATCGGACCCAAATTCCGCCTTCCTGCGCATGGCGGGCCATCAATATCAACTCGGTCATCGGACCCAAACTCCGCCTTTTTGCGTATGGCACGCCTTCAAATCGGTCATCGGACCCAAATTCCGCCTTCCTGTGCATGGCGGGCCATCAACATCAACTCGGTCATCGGACCCAAATTCCGCCTTTCTGCGCATGGCACGCCATCAACTCGGTCATCGGACCCAAATTCCGCCTTCCTGCGCATGGCAGGTCATCGGACACAAATTCAGACCTCGCCAATATGCCTACGTATCGAATCGGTCATCGGACCCAACTTCCGACTTCATCCATACTGTAGGGTCTTTGAGGTTGGCGCGGTGCGCTCAACCCAGGGAGTCGACCCATCGAAGCATACACCTCCCCTATATAAGCTATTTGTCCGATTCCCACACCTGTGTAGTTTGCACCTCTGACCAGGACATCGACCCCAACTTCCGAACTCGACTGCAACGACGGCACCAGCGCCTTGGTGCGCACCTTGCGACGCACAGTCCCAACATTCGCCTTCCTGCACATGGCAGGTCATCGGACCCAAATTCCGACCTCGCGAGTATGCCTACATATCGAATCGGTCATCGGACCCAACTTCCGACTTCATCCATACCGTAGGGTCTTTGAGGTTGGCGCGGTGCGCTCAACCCGGGGAGTCGACCCAACGAAGCATACACCTCCCCTATATAAGCTATTTGTCCGATTCCCACACCTGTGTAGTTTGCACCTCCGATCAAGACATCGACCCCAACTTCCGAACTCGCCTCCAACGACCGAACCAGCGCCTTGGTGCGCACCTTGCAACGCACAGTGCCAACATTCGCCTTCCTGCACGTGGCAGGTCATCGGACCCAAATTCCGACCTCGCGAGTATGCCTACATATCGAATCGGTCATCGGACCCAACTTCCGACTTCATCCATACCGTAGGGTCTTTGAGGTTGGCGCGGTGCGCTCAACCCGGGGAGTCGACCCAACGAAGCATACACCTCCCCTATATAAGCTATTTGTCCGATTCCCACACCTGTGTAGCTTGCACCTCCGATCAGGACATCGACCCCAACTTCCGAACTCGACTAAAAAGACCGCACCAGCGCCTTGGTGTGCACCTTGCAACGCACAGTGTCAACATTCGCCTTCCTGCACATGGCAGGTCATCGGACCCAAATTCCGACCTCATGAGCATACCTACTAATCGAATCGGTCATCGGACCCAACTTCCGACTTCATCCATACCGTAGGGTCTTTGAGGTTGGCGCGGTGCGCTCAACCTGGGGAGTCGACCCATCGAAGCATACACCTCCCCTATATAAGCTATTTGTCCGATTCCGACACCTGTGTAGTTTGCACCTCCGCTCAGGACATCGACCCCAACTTCCGAACTCGCCTGCAACGACCGAACCAGCGCCTTGGTGCGCACCAAAAGTGCGCACTTTTGGAGGGCACTTTTCTGCGCTCCAAAGGTGCGCACTTTTGGAGGGCACTTTTTGGAGGGCACTTTTCTGCGCTCCAAAGGTGCGCACTTTTGGAGGGCACTTTTTGGAGGGCACTTTTCTGCGCTCCAAAGGTGCGCACTTTTGGAGGGCACTTTTTGGAGGGCACTTTTCTGCGCTCCAAAGGTGCGCACTTTTGGAGGGCACTTTTTGGAGGGCACTTTTCTGCGCTCCAAAGGTGCGCACTTTTGGAGGGCACTTTTTGGAGGGCACTTTTCTGCGCTCCAAAGGTGCGCACTTTTGGAGGGCACTTTTTGGAGGGCACTTTTCTGCGCTCCAAAGGTGCGCACTTTTGGAGGGCACTTTTTGGAGGGCACTTTTCTGCGCTCCAAAGGTGCGCACTTTTGGAGGGCACTTTTTGGAGGGCACTTTTCTGCGCTCCAAAGGTGCGCACTTTTGGAGGGCACTTTTTGGAGGGCACTTTTCTGCGCTCCAAAGGTGCGCACTTTTGGAGGGCACTTTTTGGAGGGCACTTTTCTGCGCTCCAAAGGTGCGCACTTTTGGAGGGCACTTTTGTGCACTCCAAAGGTGCGCACTTTTGGAGGGCACTTTTCCTGTGCTCCAAAGGTGCACACCTAGGTGAGCACCTTCGACCACACCTTGTAGCACACCAAACTCTGACTTTCGACTTCATCCGCAATGCAGGGTCTTTGAGGTTGGCGCAATGCGCACAACCAGGGGAGTCGACCCATCAAACCCAACACCTCCCCTATATAAGCTATTTGTCTGATTCTCATACATGCGTAGCCTGCAGGAGCAATTAGGACATCGACCCCAACTTTCGGCTTCTAAACGAAAACAAGGTCTTTGAGGTTGGTGTAATGCGAACAACTAGGGGAGTCAACCCATCAAACCCAACACCTCCCCTATATAAGCTATTTGTCTGATTCTCATACATGTGTAGTCTACAGGAGCAATTAGGACATCGACCCCAACTTTTGACTTCTTAACGAAAACAAGGTCTTTGAGGTTGACGTAATGCGCACAACCAGGGGAGTCGACCCATCAAACCCAACACCTCCCCTATATAAGCTATTTGTCCGATTCTCATACATGTGTAGCCTGCAGGAGCCATTAGGACATTGACCCCAACTTTTGACTTCTTAACGAAAACAAGGTCTTTGAGGTTGGCGTAATGCGCACAACCAAGGGAGTTGACCCATCAAACCCAACACCTCCCCTATATAAGCTATTTGTCTGATTCTCATACATGTGTAGCCTGCAACAACGATTAGGACATCCACCCCAACTTCTGAATTCGTCTGCGTTGACCGCACCAAAGGTGCACGCCTTGGTGCTCACCAAAATCCGACTTCCGACTTCTTCTGCTATGCGGGGTCTTTGAGGTTGGCGCAGTGCGCACAACCAGGGGAGTCAACCCACCGAATGCAACACCTCCCCTATATAAGCTATTTGTCTGATTCTCATACATGCGTAGACTGCAGCAATGATTAGGACATCCACCCCAACTTTTGACTTCTTAAACAAGACAGGGTCTTTGAAGTTGGTGCAGTGCACACAACCAGGGGAGTCGACCCATCAAACGCAACACCTCCCCTATATAAAGCTATTTGTCCGATTCTCATACGTGTAGTCTGCAGCAGCGATTAGGACATCGACCCCAACTTCCGAATTCGTTTGCATTGACCGCACCAAAGGTGCACGCCTTGGTGTGCACCCTGGAGTGCACTTTGGTGCTCACCTCGGTGCACACTTTGGTGTGCACCTCGGTGTGCACCAAAGGTGCGCACCTTGGAGCGCACCAAAGGTGTACACTTTGGAGCGCACCACATAGGGTCTTTGAGAGGTTGGCGCAGTGCGCACACCAAGGTGGGTGTTGAGGTGCGTGCCGAGGTGGGTGGGTGCTAGGGTGCGCTCCATGGTGGGTGCCAGGGTGGGTGCGTGCTAGGGTGGATTCCAAAGAGGGTCATAGGGTGGGTGCCAAGGTGGGTTGGTGATATAGTGGGTTCAAAGGTGGGTACTAGGGTGGGTTCCAAGGTGGGTCACAAGTTGGGTGCCAGGATGCGTGGGTGTTAGGTTGGGTGCCAAGGTGGGCTCCTGCGTGGGTGGGTGCTAGGGTGGGTTTCAAGGTGGACGCGAGGGCGGGTGCCAAGGTGGGTAACAAGTTGGGTGTTAGGATGGGTGAGTGCTAGAGTGGGTGCCAAGGTGGGTGGGTGCTAAGGTGGATGCCAAGGTGGTTCACAGGGTGGGTGGGTTCTAGGGTGAGTTCCAAGGTGGGTCACAGGTTCAGTGCTAGGGTGGGTGTCAAGGCGGGTGTCGAGGTGCCTGGGTGCTAGGGTGTGGATGCCAATGTGGGTCATAGGGTGGGTACTAGGGTGGGCTGCAATGTGGGTGCCAAGGTGGGTAACATGCTCGGTGGGTTCTAAATTGGGTGCCAGGGTGGGTGTGCACCCACCTTGCCCGAGGTGGGTGCCAAGGTGCCAGTGTGGGTGGGTGCTAAGGTGGATGCCAAGGTGGGTGAGAAGGTGGGTGATAGGTTGAGTGGTAGGATGGGTGGGTGCCAAGATGGGTCACAGGGTGGGTGCAAGGGTGGGTAGGTGCTAGGGTTGGTGTCAGGGTGGGTGGGTGCTAGGTTGGGTTCCAAGGTGGGTGCGAGGGTGAGTGTCAAGGTGGGTCACAGGTTAGGTGCTAGGATGGGTGAGTGCTAGGGTGCAAAGGTGCCAGGGTGGGTGCTAGGATGGGTCGATGCTAGGGTGAGTGGCAAGGTGGGTCCACAAGTGTCAAGGTGGGTGCCGAGGTGGGTGCCAAGTCGGCGACTGCTATGGTGGATGCCAAGGTGGGTCACGGGGTGGGTGCCAAGTTGCTAGGTTGGGTTCCAAGGTGGGTGCCAACGTGGGTGCTAGGGTGCGTGGGTTAAAGGGTGTGTCACAACGTGGGTGCCAGGATGGGTGCGCACCCACACTGGCCAAGACGGGTGCGGGTGCAAGGTTGGGTTCCAAGCCCGGTCACAGGCTGGGTGCTAGGATGGGTGGGTGCCAAGGTGGGCACCAGGGTGGGTGCACCCACCCTGGCCAAGGTGGGTCACGGGGTGGGTCCTAGGGTGGGTAACGGGGTGGGTACTAAGGTGCGTGCCAAGGTGGGTCATAGGGTGGGTGCCAAGGTGGGCACCAGGGTGGGTGTGCACCAACCCTAGCCAGGGTAGGTCACGGGGTGGTTGTCGGGGTGGGCGTCAAGGAGCCAAGGTGGGTGGCAAGTAGCCAAGTTGCGTGCCAAGGTGGGTGTCGGGGTGGGTGCCAAGGATCCAAGGTGGGTGCCAAGGAACCAAGGTGGGTGTCTGGGTGGGTGCCGAGGTGGGAGCCAGGGTGGGTCCCAAGGTGAGTGCAAAGGTGGGTGCCAGGGTCAAGGTGAGTGCCAATGTGGGTTCCAAGGTGCCAGGGTCAGGGTGAGTGCCAATGTGGGTTCAAAGGTGCTAAGTTGGGTGCGAGGTTGGGTGCGAGGGTGGGTGGGTGCCAAGGTGTGCTAGGTGGAAGCCCGGGTGGGTCGGCATCCCATGGGTGTCGAGTTGGGTGCCTGATGGGTGCTTCTTGTCAAGTTTTAGTCGTCGGGACTCATTTCGAGCCTTAGAGGTCGTTTCTTGTCCGGTTGCCCTGTCTTCGACCTGGGAACCCAATTTTGGTCCTCGGGTCCCATTTTTTTTTGTCTCGCATCCCACTTTTGGCCTGTGGCCTTTTCGGGGTCGATTCTCGTTTTGGGCATCAGAGCATGTTTCTTCTCCTAAAACCCAATATTTGTTTATTAAGTCTCGGAACACATTTTTGTTCTCGTGGACCCATCATGGGTCTTGGAACGCATTTGTGGTCCTTGGGTCCCATTTTGCATCCCGAAACTTGTGTTTTGGTGCTTGATCCCTATTTTGGGTGCCCACCTTGCACCAAGTGCGCACCCGGGGCAAACCGAGCGCCTTGGTGCACCGGGGCAAGATCGAGCGTGCACCCGAGGCGCCCCGAACATGCACCAAGGTGCACTCGGCCCACATGTGAGCGCAGGTCGTTGCGCCCGAGGTGGTGTGTGGGCACCGCGTTGCAGACGGGACACTGCACGCACACGACGCCCCCTCCAGGTGCACGCACGTAGGCCGGGCCGGGTGCACACCCGACGCCCTAGCAAGGTGCGCGCACCCGGGCAGGGCTCACACTTGGCGAACGGGGCGCACTTCGCGAGGGAGGGTGTGCACCTCGACGGGGGTGGGTGGCCGGGGTGGATTCGCACGTGGGTCGCGGTTTGCTAAGTACACACTGCGACAAGCTCATAACGGGTGCGATCATACCAGCGTTAGTGCACCGGATCCCATCAGAACTCCGCAGTTAAGCGCGCTTGGGCCGGAGTAGTACTGGGATGGGTGACCTCCCGGGAAGTCCCGGTGTTGCACCCTTTTTTAGTTTTTCGCCGGGCGTCGCAATGCTATTTGAATAAACCTTTTGCCCGTTTGCGTTCTCGTCGGGGCCGGGCCGGGCCGGGGTGCGCTGCCCGCACTACCGCGCGCGCGGGGGCGACACCGAGCGCGCACCCGAGGCGCCCCGAGCACACAGGCCACGGTGCAACCCGGGCGTTGTGCGCGCACCCCGGTGCGCCCGAGGTGCTGCGCGCGCACCCAGGTGAAATCGGTGTGCACCTCGGCCAGTGCGCGCTCGGTCGAGTCGCGCACGTTGGCCAAGGTGCACGGTGATGTTTCTTACTCTAAGGTTCCGCACCAGACGCCCGGGACAGGTGAGCGAAGCTGGGCGGGGCCGGGTGCGCGGCCGGGGCAGGTGCACGCAGCTGGAGAGAGCTTTGGAGCACACTTCGGAGCGCACCAATGATGCGCTCCATTCAAAAGTTTCCTGAAAAGGCAAAAAAAGTTGAGATTATAGAATTTCCCACTTGAGAGATTGTAAAAAAAAAAAATTTAAAATGAAGGAAACGCGGGTGCCAAGGTGTGCGCAGCCCAGCCAAGGTGTGCGCACCAAGGCGCCCACCCTGGCGAAGGTGCACGCAAGGTGCGCACCCGAGGCAAACCGGACAATTAACCCAACTTTCGACTTCGCGCGCACCTTGGAGCGCACTTCGGAGCGCTCCTTGGTGCGCACCAATCTTGGGCACCTCGGAGTGCACCATGGCGCCCACCAAGGTGCGCACCCGGGGCAAACCGAGCTCCGACTTCGTGCGCACCTTGGAGCGCACGAAAGGTGCGCACCATGGCGCCCACCAAGGTGCGCAGCCCAGCCAAGGCGTGCGCATCAAGGTGCGCACCCTGGCGAAGGTGCGCACCCGGGGCAAACCGAGCTCCGACTTCGTGCGCACCTTGGAGCGCACAAAAGGTGCGCAACCCAGCCAAGGTGTGCGCACCCCGGTCAAACCGAGCTCCGAATCGTGCGCACCAGAGGTGCACGCCATCGTGCGCACCTTGGAGCACACTTCGGAGCCCTCCTTGGTGCGCGCCGATGTTGCGCACCTCGGAGCGCACCCGGGGAAAACAATGCAATTAACCCGACTTTCGACTTCGTGGGCACCTCGGAGCGCTCTCGGGTTCGCACCTCGGAGCACACCGAGGTGCGCACCTTTGATGCGCTGCCTTCACCAATTTCCAGAAAAGGCAAGAAAACATTGAGAAGGTGTGCGCACCGAGGTGCCCACCCTGGCGAAGGTGCACGCGAGGTGCGCACCCGGGGCAAACCGGGCTCCGACTTCGTGCACGCCGCACCTTGGAGCACACTTCGGAGCGCTCCTTGGTGCGCACCAGGGCGCGCAACCCAGCCGAGGTGCCCACCCCGGCGAAGGTGCACGCGAGGTGCGCACCCGGGGCAAACCGGGCTCCGACTTCGTGCACGCCATGGTGCCCACCGCGGCGAAGGTGCACGCGAGGTGCGCACCCGGGGCAAACCGGGCTCCGACTTCGTGCACGCCGCACCTTGGAGCACACTTCGGAGCGCTCCTTGGTGCGCACCATGGTGCCCACCAGGGCGCGCAACCCCGCCGAAGGTGCACGCGAGGTGCGCACCCGGGGCAAACCGGGCTCCGACTTCGTGCACGCCGCACCTTGGAGCACACTTCGGAGCGCTCCTTGGTGCGCACCATGGTGCCCACCAGGGCGCGCAACCCCGCCGAAGGTGCACGCGAGGTGCGCACCCGGGGCAAACCGGGCTCCGACTTCGTGCACGCCATGGTGCGCACCGCGGCGAAGGTGCGCACCCGGGGCAAACCGGGCTCCGACTTCGTGCACGCCGCACCTTGGAGCACACTTCGGAGCGCTCCTTGGTGCGCACCAGGGCGCGCAACCCAGCCGAGGTGCCCACCCCGGCGAAGGTGCACGCGAGGTGCGTACCCGGGGCAAACCGGGCTCCGACTTCGTGCACGCCGCACCTTGGAGCACACTTCGGAGCGCTCCTTGGTGCGCACCATGGTGCCCACCAGGCCGCGCAACCCAGCCAAGGTGTGCGCACCAAGGTGCACGCGAGGTGCGCACCCGGGGCAAACCGGGGTCCGACTTCGTGCACGCCGCACCTTGGAGCACACATCGGGGCGCTCCCGGGTTCGCACCGGCGTTGCGCACCGTGGTGGGCACCTCGGAGCACACCAAGGTGGGCAGCGAGGTGCGCACCTTTGATGCGATGCCTTCACTAATTTCCATAAAAGGCAAAAAAAAAACGAGATTTTAAAATTTCCGTTTTGAAAGATAGTGAGAAAAAGGGAATGCTGGTGCCATCTTGAGCCCGCCCTGGTGCGCAGCCCAGCCAAGGTGTGCGCACCAAGGTGCCCACCCTGGCGAAGGTGCGCGCCCGGGCAATTAATCCAACTTCCAACTTCGCGCGCGCCAGGGTGGGAGCGCACCCAACAACCGGGCCTGGGAAGAGCCAATGCGAGAAACCCCACCAAACGCTCTGACAAAAAAAGAGGGGGCGCTCCAGTAACCCCGCTTCGGAGCGCACCCTGGGCAAACCCAGCCAAGGTGCCCACCCCGGCCAAGGTGCAGGCGAGGTGCGCACCCGGGGCAAACCGGGCTCCGACAACGTGCACGCCGCACCTTGGAGCACACTTCGTAGCGCTCCCGGGTGCGCACCTCAGAGCACACCAAGGTGGGCAGCGAGGTGCGCACCTTTGATGCGCTGCCTTCACTAATTTCCAGAAAAGGCAAAAAAAAAAGGAGATTTTAAAATTTCCGTTTTGAAAGATAGTGAAAAAAACGGAACGCGCGTGCCATCTTGAGCCCGCCCTGGTGCGCAGCCCAGGTAAGGTGCCCACCCTGGCAAAGGTGCGCACCCGGGCAATTAACCCTACTTCCGACTTCGTGCGCGCCAGGGTGGCAACCGGGCCTCGGAAGAGCCAATGCGAGAAACCCCACCAAACGCTCCGACAAAAAAAGAGGCGGCGCTCCAATAACCCCGCTTCGGAGCGCAGCCGGGGCAAACCCAGCCAAGGTGCCCACCCCGACGAAGGTGCACGCGAGGTGCGCACCCGGGGCAAACCGGGCTCCGACAACGTGCACGCAGCACCTTGGAGCACACTTCGAAGCACTCCCGGGTGCCCACCGGCGTTGCGCACCGTGGTGGGCAGCGAGGTGCGCACCTTTGATGCGCTGCCTTCACTAATTTCCAGAAAAAGGCAAAAAAAAATGAGATTTTAAAATTTCCGTTTTGAAAGATAGTGAAAAAAAAGGAACGCGGGTGCCATCTTGAGCCCGCCCTGGTGCGCAGCCCAGGCAAGGCATGCGCACCAAGGTGCCCACCCGAGGTGCACACCCGGGGCAAACCGGGCTCCGACTTCGTGCAGGCCGCACCTTGGAGCACACTTCGGAGCGCTCCTTGGTGAGCACCATGGTGCCCACCAGGGCGCGCAACCCAGCCAAGGTCTGCACACCAAGGTGCCCACCCCGGCGAAGGTGCACGCGAGGTGCGCACCCGGGGCAAACCGGGCTCCGACTTCGTGCACGCCATGGTGCCCACCGCGGCGAAGGTGCACGCGAGGTGC
Source organism: Cryptomeria japonica (assembly GCF_030272615.1). Classification (NCBI taxonomy): domain Eukaryota; kingdom Viridiplantae; phylum Streptophyta; class Pinopsida; order Cupressales; family Cupressaceae; genus Cryptomeria; species Cryptomeria japonica. The sequence goes on from NW_026728911.1 coordinate 227,197, forward strand.
GCACCCGGGGCAAACCGGGCTCCGACTTCGTGCACGCCGCACCTTGGAGCACACTTCGGAGCGCTCCTTGGTGCGCACCATGGTGCCCACCAGGGCGCGCAACCCAGCCAAGGTGTGCGCACCAAGGTGCACGCGAGGTGCGCACCCGGGGCAAACCGGGGTCCGACTTCGTGCACGCCGCACCTTGGAGCACACATCGGAGCGCTCCCAGGTTCGCACCAGCGTTGCGCACCTTTGATGCGCTGCCTTCACTAATTTCCAGAAAAGGCAAAAAAAAACGAGATTTTAAAATTTCCGTTCTGAAAGATAGTGAAAAAAACGGAACGCGGGTGCCATCTTGAGCCCTTCCTGGTGCGCAGCCCAGGCAAGTTGTGCGCACCAAGGTGCCCACCCTGGCGGAGGTGCGCGCCCGGGGCAATCCGGGCTCCGACTTCGTGCACTGCATGGTGCCCACCAAGGCGCGCAACCCAGCCAAGGTGCCCACCGCAGCGAAGGTGCACGCGAGGTGCGCACCCGAGGTGCACACCCGGGGCAAACCGGGCTCCGACTTCGTGCACGCCGCACCTTGGAGCACACTTCAGAGCGCTCCTTGGTGCGCACCAGGGCGCGCAACCCAGCCGAGGTGCCCACCCCGGCGAAGGTGCACGCGAGGTGCGCACCCGGGGCAAACCGGGCTCCGACTTCGTGCACGCCATGGTGCCCACCGCGGCGAAGGTGCGCACCCGGGGCAAACCGGGCTCCGACTTCGTGCACGCCGCACCTTGGAGCACACTTCAGAGCGCTCCTTGGTGCGCACCATGGTGCCCACCAGGCCGCGCAACCCAGCCAAGGTGTGCGCACCAAGGTGCACGCGAGGTGCGCACCCGGGGCAAACCGGGGTCCGACTTCGTGCACGCCGCACCTTGGAGCACACATCGGGGCGCTCCCGGGTTCGCACCGGCGTTGCGCACCGTGGTGGGCACCTCGGAGCACACCAAGGTGGGCAGCGAGGTGCGCACCTTTGATGCGATGCCTTCACTAATTTCCATAAAAGGCAAAAAAAAAACGAGATTTTAAAATTTCCGTTTTGAAAGATAGTGAGAAAAAGGGAATGCTGGTGCCATCTTGAGCCCGCCCTGGTGCGCAGCCCAGCCAAGGTTTGCGCACCAAGGTGCCCACCCTGGCGAAGGTGCGCGCCCGGGCAATTAACCCAACTTCCAACTTCGCGCGCGCCAGGGTGGGAGCGCACCCAACAACCGGGCCTGGGAAGAGCCAATGCGAGAAACCCCACCAAACTCTCTGACAAAAAAAGAGGGGGCGCTCCAGTAACCCCGCTTCGGAGCGCACCCTGGGCAAACCCAGCCAAGGTGCCCACCCCGGCCAAGGTGCAGGCGAGGTGCGCACCCGGGGCAAACCGGGCTCCGACAACGTGCACGCCGCACCTTGGAGCACACTTCGTAGCGCTCCCGGGTGCGCACCTCAGAGCACACCAAGGTGGGCAGCGAGGTGCGCACCTTTGATGCGCTGCCTTCACTAATTTCCAGAAAAGGCAAAAAAAAAAGGAGATTTTAAAATTTCCGTTTTGAAAGATAGTGAAAAAAACGGAACGCGCGTGCCATCTTGAGCCCGCCCTGGTGCGCAGCCCAGGTAAGGTGCCACCCTGGCAAAGGTGCGCACCCGGGCAATTAACCCTACTTCCGACTTCGTGCGCGCCAGGGTGGCAACCGGGCCTTGGAAGAGCCAATGCGAGAAACCCCACCAAACGCTCCGACAAAAAAAGAGGCGGCGCTCCAATAACCCCGCTTCGGAGCGCAGCCGGGGCAAACCAAGCCAAGGTGCCCACCCCGACGAAGGTGCACGCGAGGTGCGCACCCGGGGCAAACCGGGCTCCGACAACGTGCACGCAGCACCTTGGAGCACACTTCGAAGCACTCCCGGGTGCCCACCGGCGTTGCGCACCGTGGTGGGCAGCGAGGTGCGCACCTTTGATGCGCTGCCTTCACTAATTTCCAGAAAAAGGCAAAAAAAAATGAGATTTTAAAATTTCCGTTTTGAAAGATAGTGAAAAAAAAGGAACGCGGGTGCCATCTTGAGCCCGCCCTGGTGCGCAGCCCAGGCAAGGCATGCGCACCAAGGTGCCCACCCGAGGTGCACACCCGGGGCAAACCGGGCTCCGACTTCGTGCAGGCCGCACCTTGGAGCACACTTCGGAGCGCTCCTTGGTGCGCACCATGGTGCCCACCAGGGCGCACCCGAGGCAAACCGGGCTCCGACTTCGTGCACGCCGCACCTTGGAGCACACATCGGAGCGCTCCCAGGTTCGCACCAGCGTTGCGCACCTTTGATGCGCTGCCTTCACTAATTTCCAGAAAAGGCAAAAAAAAACGATATTTTAAAATTTCCGTTCTGAAAGATAGTGAAAAAAACGGAACGCGGGTGCCATCTTGAGCCCTTCCTGATGCGCAGCCCAGGCAAGTTGTGCGCACCAAGGTGCCCACCCTGGCGGAGGTGCGCGCCCGGGGCAAACCGGGCTCCGACTTCGTGCACTGCATGGTGCCCACCAAGGCGCGCAACCCAGCCAAGGTGCCCACCGCAGCGAAGGTGCACGCGAGGTGCGCACCCGAGGTGCACACCCGGGGCAAACCGGGCTCCGACTTCGTGCACGCCGCACCTTGGAGCACACTTCAGAGCGCTCCTTGGTACGCACCAGGGCGCGCAACCCAGCCAAGGTGCTCACCCCGGCGAAGGTGCACGCGAGGTGCGCACCCGGGGCAAACCGGGCTCGGACTTCGTGCACGCCGCACCTTGGAGCACACATCGGAGCGCTCCCGGGTTCGCACCAGCATTGCGCACCTTTGATGCGCTGCCTTCACTAATTTCCAGAAAAGGCAAAAAAAAGAAAAAAATGAGATTTTAAAATTTCCGTTTTGAAAGATAGTGAAAAAAACGGAACGCGGGTGCCATCTTGAGCCCGCCCTGGTGTGCAGCCCAGGCAAGTTGTGCGCACCAAGGCACCCACCCTGGCCAAGGTGGGTCACGGGGTGGGTCCTAGGGTGGGTAACGGGGTGGGTACTAAGGTGCGTGCCAAGGTGGGTCATAGGGTGGGTGCCAAGGTGGGCACCAGGGTGGGTGTGCACCAACCCTAGCCAGGGTAGGTCACGGGGTGGTTGTCGGGGTGGGCGTCAAGGAGCCAAGGTGGGTGGCAAGTAGCCAAGTTGCGTGCCAAGGTGGGTGTCGGGGTGGGTGCCAAGGATCCAAGGTGGGTGCCAAGGAACCAAGGTGGGTGTCTGGGTGGGTGCCGAGGTGGGAGCCAGGGTGGGTCCCAAGGTGAGTGCAAAGGTGGGTGCCAGGGTCAAGGTGAGTGCCAATGTGGGTTCCAAGGTGCCAGGGTCAGGGTGAGTGCCAATGTGGGTTCAAAGGTGCTAAGTTGGGTGCGAGGTTGGGTGCGAGGGTGGGTGGGTGCCAAGGTGTGCTAGGTGGAAGCCCGGGTGGGTCGGCATCCCATGGGTGTCGAGTTGGGTGCCTGATGGGTGCTTCTTGTCAAGTTTTAGTCGTCGGGACTCATTTCGAGCCTTAGAGGTCGTTTCTTGTCCGGTTGCCCTGTCTTCGACCTGGGAACCCAATTTTGGTCCTCGGGTCCCATTTTTTTTTGTCTCGCATCCCACTTTTGGCCTGTGGCCTTTTCGGGGTCGATTCTCGTTTTGGGCATCAGAGCATGTTTCTTCTCCTAAAACCCAATATTTGTTTATTAAGTCTCGGAACACATTTTTGTTCTCGTGGACCCATCATGGGTCTTGGAACGCATTTGTGGTCCTTGGGTCCCATTTTGCATCCCGAAACTTGTGTTTTGGTGCTTGATCCCTATTTTGGGTGCCCACCTTGCACCAAGTGCGCACCCGGGGCAAACCGAGCGCCTTGGTGCACCGGGGCAAGATCGAGCGTGCACCCGAGGCGCCCCGAACATGCACCAAGGTGCACTCGGCCCACATGTGAGCGCAGGTCGTTGCGCCCGAGGTGGTGTGTGGGCACCGCGTTGCAGACGGGACACTGCACGCACACGACGCCCCCTACAGGTGCACGCACGTAGGCCGGGCCGGGTGCACACCCGACGCCCTAGCAAGGTGCGCGCACCCGGGCAGGGCTCACACTTGGCGAACGGGGCGCACTTCGCGAGGGAGGGTGTGCACCTCGACGGGGGTGGGTGGCCGGGGTGGATTCGCACGTGGGTCGCGGTTTGCTAAGTACACACTGCGACAAGCTCATAACGGGTGCGATCATACCAGCGTTAGTGCACCGGATCCCATCAGAACTCCGCAGTTAAGCGCGCTTGGGCCGGAGTAGTACTGGGATGGGTGACCTCCCGGGAAGTCCCGGTGTTGCACCCTTTTTTAGTTTTTCGCCGGGCATCGCAATGCTATTTGAATAAACCTTTTGCCCGTTTGCGTTCTCGTCGGGGCCGGGCCGGGCCGGGGTGCGCTGCCCGCACTACCGCGCGCGCGGGGGCGACACCGAGCGCGCACCCGAGGCGCCCCGAGCACACAGGCCACGGTGCAACCCGGGCGTTGTGCGCGCACCCCGGTGCGCCCGAGGTGCTGCGCGCGCACCCAGGTGAAATCGGTGTGCACCTCGGCCAGTGCGCGCTCGGTCGAGTCGCGCACGTTGGCCAAGGTGCACGGTGATGTTTCTTACTCTAAGGTTCCGCACCAGACGCCCGGGACAGGTGAGCGAAGCTGGGCGGGGCCGGGTGCGCGGCCGGGGCAGGTGCACGCAGCTGGAGAGAGCTTTGGAGCACACTTCGGAGCGCACCAATGATGCGCTCCATTCAAAAGTTTCCTGAAAAGGCAAAAAAAGTTGAGATTATAGAATTTCCCACTTGAGAGATTGTAAAAAAAAAAAATTTAAAATGAAGGAAACGCGGGTGCCAAGGTGTGCGCAGCCCAGCCAAGGTGTGCGCACCAAGGCGCCCACCCTGGCGAAGGTGCACGCAAGGTGCGCACCCGAGGCAAACCGGACAATTAACCCAACTTTCGACTTCGCGCGCACCTTGGAGCGCACTTCGGAGCGCTCCTTGGTGCGCACCAATCTTGGGCACCTCGGAGTGCACCATGGCGCCCACCAAGGTGCGCACCCGGGGCAAACCGAGCTCCGACTTCGTGCGCACCTTGGAGCGCACGAAAGGTGCGCACCATGGCGCCCACCAAGGTGCGCAGCCCAGCCAAGGCGTGCGCATCAAGGTGCGCACCCTGGCGAAGGTGCGCACCCGGGGCAAACCGAGCTCCGACTTCGTGCGCACCTTGGAGCGCACAAAAGGTGCGCAACCCAGCCAAGGTGTGCGCACCCCGGTCAAACCGAGCTCCGAATCGTGCGCACCAGAGGTGCACGCCATCGTGCGCACCTTGGAGCACACTTCGGAGCCCTCCTTGGTGCGCGCCGATGTTGCGCACCTCGGAGCGCACCCGGGGAAAACAATGCAATTAACCCGACTTTCGACTTCGTGGGCACCTCGGAGCGCTCTCGGGTTCGCACCTCGGAGCACACCGAGGTGCGCACCTTTGATGCGCTGCCTTCACCAATTTCCAGAAAAGGCAAGAAAACATTGAGAAGGTGTGCGCACCGAGGTGCCCACCCTGGCGAAGGTGCACGCGAGGTGCGCACCCGGGGCAAACCGGGCTCCGACTTCGTGCACGCCGCACCTTGGAGCACACTTCGGAGCGCTCCTTGGTGCGCACCAGGGCGCGCAACCCAGCCGAGGTGCCCACCCCGGCGAAGGTGCACGCGAGGTGCGCACCCGGGGCAAACCGGGCTCCGACTTCGTGCACGCCATGGTGCCCACCGCGGCGAAGGTGCACGCGAGGTGCGCACCCGGGGCAAACCGGGCTCCGACTTCGTGCACGCCGCACCTTGGAGCACACTTCGGAGCGCTCCTTGGTGCGCACCATGGTGCCCACCAGGGCGCGCAACCCCGCCGAAGGTGCACGCGAGGTGCGCACCCGGGGCAAACCGGGCTCCGACTTCGTGCACGCCGCACCTTGGAGCACACTTCGGAGCGCTCCTTGGTGCGCACCATGGTGCCCACCAGGGCGCGCAACCCCGCCGAAGGTGCACGCGAGGTGCGCACCCGGGGCAAACCGGGCTCCGACTTCGTGCACGCCGCACCTTGGAGCACACTTCGGAGCGCTCCTTGGTGCGCACCAGGGCGCGCAACCCAGCCGAGGTGCCCACCCCGGCGAAGGTGCACGCGAGGTGCGTACCCGGGGCAAACCGGGCTCCGACTTCGTGCACGCCGCACCTTGGAGCACACTTCGGAGCGCTCCTTGGTGCGCACCATGGTGCCCACCAGGCCGCGCAACCCAGCCAAGGTGTGCGCACCAAGGTGCACGCGAGGTGCGCACCCGGGGCAAACCGGGGTCCGACTTCGTGCACGCCGCACCTTGGAGCACACATCGGGGCGCTCCCGGGTTCGCACCGGCGTTGCGCACCGTGGTGGGCACCTCGGAGCACACCAAGGTGGGCAGCGAGGTGCGCACCTTTGATGCGATGCCTTCACTAATTTCCATAAAAGGCAAAAAAAAAACGAGATTTTAAAATTTCCGTTTTGAAAGATAGTGAGAAAAAGGGAATGCTGGTGCCATCTTGAGCCCGCCCTGGTGCGCAGCCCAGCCAAGGTGTGCGCACCAAGGTGCCCACCCTGGCGAAGGTGCGCGCCCGGGCAATTAACCCAACTTCCAACTTCGCGCGCGCCAGGGTGGGAGCGCACCCAACAACCGGGCCTGGGAAGAGCCAATGCGAGAAACCCCACCAAACGCTCTGACAAAAAAAGAGGGGGCGCTCCAGTAACCCCGCTTCGGAGCGCACCCTGGGCAAACCCAGCCAAGGTGCCCACCCCGGCCAAGGTGCAGGCGAGGTGCGCACCCGGGGCAAACCGGGCTCCGACAACGTGCACGCCGCACCTTGGAGCACACTTCGTAGCGCTCCCGGGTGCGCACCTCAGAGCACACCAAGGTGGGCAGCGAGGTGCGCACCTTTGATGCGCTGCCTTCACTAATTTCCAGAAAAGGCAAAAAAAAAAGGAGATTTTAAAATTTCCGTTTTGAAAGATAGTGAAAAAAACGGAACGCGCGTGCCATCTTGAGCCCGCCCTGGTGCGCAGCCCAGGTAAGGTGCCCACCCTGGCAAAGGTGCGCACCCGGGCAATTAACCCTACTTCCGACTTCGTGCGCGCCAGGGTGGCAACCGGGCCTCGGAAGAGCCAATGCGAGAAACCCCACCAAACGCTCCGACAAAAAAAGAGGCGGCGCTCCAATAACCCCGCTTCGGAGCGCAGCCGGGGCAAACCCAGCCAAGGTGCCCACCCCGACGAAGGTGCACGCGAGGTGCGCACCCGGGGCAAACCGGGCTCCGACAACGTGCACGCAGCACCTTGGAGCACACTTCGAAGCACTCCCGGGTGCCCACCGGCGTTGCGCACCGTGGTGGGCAGCGAGGTGCGCACCTTTGATGCGCTGCCTTCACTAATTTCCAGAAAAAGGCAAAAAAAAATGAGATTTTAAAATTTCCGTTTTGAAAGATAGTGAAAAAAAAGGAACGCGGGTGCCATCTTGAGCCCGCCCTGGTGCGCAGCCCAGGCAAGGCATGCGCACCAAGGTGCCCACCCGAGGTGCACACCCGGGGCAAACCGGGCTCCGACTTCGTGCAGGCCGCACCTTGGAGCACACTTCGGAGCGCTCCTTGGTGCGCACCATGGTGCCCACCAGGGCGCGCAACCCAGCCAAGGTCTGCACACCAAGGTGCCCACCCCGGCGAAGGTGCACGCGAGGTGCGCACC
>NW_026728911.1:245000-267500 GCF_030272615.1 Cryptomeria japonica
TCCAGGAACAATCGGGAACAAGACCGATTACAAGTCGTCGAGTCTGTTACTGGGCGAACACGAGATGCGCACAGGAAATCGATCAGCCCTCACAATGGCCCAAGGCCAGAGATCGGACTGCTACGATTTACCCCAACAATCATCGTGCCACTCTTCGCAGAGAGGTGATAGACGCCAACGAGCCCGCGCATAGCAATCGAGGTGTAAAAAGGGCGTTGAAGGCAGGAAGCCTGGACGAAAGAGGCTACGAGGTCACCTCGAAGCGGTCTAAGAATCGGGCGCACTTGGGGCGACTACCAGTGCCAACCCCTTATCCCGCGGTGCGTCCGACACACAGAAATTTCCAAGGCGGCCAAGGAGCCTCCCCGCATAGCAATCGGGGTGTGAGGTTACGGATGCAGCATTGATAGCAATCGAGGTGTGAGGCGAAGGATGCAGAAGTGAGAGCCGAGGGATGTAGCAGAGATAGCAATCGGGGTGTGTGATGCAGAAGAGATAGCAATCGAGGTGTGCGGTGGGAAGGGCCCAGCAGCCAGAATGCATGAAGCGACGGATGAAGCAGTGATGACAACCGGGCTGTGAGGAGAGGAGGGATGCAGCCAAGAAAGCAATCAGGGCTCGAGGCAAGGGATGCATCAAGGATAGCAATCATGTTGTGAGGCGAGATTCCAAAGGCTAAACGTGAGAGGCTGCAGGGTCGACTCAGAGAGGTCTATGCATGTGAGAGGCTGAAAGCAAGGTCGACTCGGAGCGGTCTATGCATCGGGCGCGCTTGGGGCGACTACCAGTGCCAACCCCTTATCCCGCGACGCGTCCGACAAAGAGAACGTTCCAAGGCGGCAGAGGAGGTTACCAGCCGAAGGATGCAGTAGCAATAACAGGTATAGTTCCGCGGCGGCCGAGAAGACTCACCGCATAGGAATCGGGATGCGAGGCGACGGATGCGGCGGGAAGGCCCCGACGGCTAAACGGAAGAGGCTGCAGGGCCGCCTCGGAATGGTCCAAGCATCGGATGCGATTGGGACGACTACCAGTGCCAACCCCTTATCCCGCGATGCGTCCGATACACAGATAGTTCCAAGGCGGCCGAGGAGCCTCACCGCATATCAATTGGGGTGCGAGGCGAGGGATGGGGCGGGAAGGCCCCAACGGCTAGACGGAAGAGGCTTCAGGGCCACCTCGGAATGGTCCAAGCATCGGACGCGCTTGGGGCGACTGCCAGTGCCAACCCCTTATCCCGCGATGCGTCCGATACACAGATGGTTCCAAGGCGGCCGAGGAGCCTCACCGCATAGCAATCGGGGGTGCGAGGCGAGGGATGGGGCGGGAAGGCCCCAACGGCTAGACGGAAGAGGCTTCAGGGCCGCCTAGGAATGGTCCAAGCATCGGACACGCTTGGGGCGACTACCAGTGACAGCCCCCTATCCCGCGATGCGTCCGATACGAAGATGGTTCCAAGGCGGCCGAGGAGCCTCACCGCATAGCAATCGGGGTGCGAGGTGGGGGATGCGGCGAGATGGCCCCAACGGCTAGACGGAAGAGGCCACAGGGCCGCGTCGGAATAGTCCAAGCATCGGACGCGCTTGGGGCGACTACCAGTGACAACCCCTTATCCCGCGATGCGTCCGATACGAAGATAGTTCCAAGGCGGCCGAGGAGCCTCACCGCATAGCAATCGGGGTGCGAGGTGGGGGATGCGGCGAGATGGCCCCAACGGCTAGACGGAAGAGGCTGCAGGGCCGCCTCGGAATAGTCCAAGCATCGGACGCGCTTGGGGCCACTACCAGTGACAACCCCTTATCCCGCGATGCGTCCGATACGAAGATAGTTCCAAGGCGGCCGAAGAGCCTCACCGCATAGCAATCGGGGTGCGAGGTGGGGGATGCGGCGAGATGGCCCCAACGGCTAGACGGAAGAGGCCACAGGGCCGCCTCGGAATAGTCCAAGCATCGGACGCGCTTGGGGCGACTACCAGTGACAACCCCTTATCCCGCGATGCGTCCGATACGAAGATAGTTCCCAGGCGGCCGAGGAGCCTCACCGCATAGCAATCGGGGTGCGAGGCGAGGGATGCGGCGAGATGGCCCCAAAGGCTAGACGGAAGAGGCTGCAGGGCTGCCTCGGAATAGTCCAAGCATCGGACGCGCTTGGGGCGACTACCACTGCCAACCCCTTATCCCGCGATGCGTCCGATACACAGATAGTTCCGAGGCGGCCGAGGAGGTGGGGGATGCAGCGAGATGGCCCCAACGGCTAGACGGAAGAGGCTGCAGGGCCGCCTCGGAATAGTCCAAGCATCGGACGCGCTTGGGGCGACTACCAGTGACAACCCCTTATCCCGCGATGCGTCCGATACACAGATAGTTCCGAGGCGGCCAAGGAGCCTCACCGCATAGCAATCGTGGTGCGAGGTGGGGGATGCGGCGAGATGGCCCCAACGGCTAGACGGAAGAGGCTGCAGGGCCGCCTCGGAATGGTCCAAGCATCGGATGCGCTTGGGGCGACTACCACTGCCAACCCCTTATCCCGCGATGCGTCCGATACACAGATAGTTCCAAGGCGGCCGAGGAGCCTCACAGCATAGCAATCAGGGTGCGAGGCGAGGGATGCGGCGAGAAAGCCCCAACGGCTAGAGGGAAGAGGCTTCAGGTCCGCCTCGGAATGGTCCAAGCATCGGACGCGCTTGGGGCGACTACCAGTGACAACCCCTTATCCCGCGACGCGTCCGATACACAGATAGTTCCAAGGCGGCCGAGGAGCCTCACCGCATAGCAATCGGGGTGCGAGGCGAGGGATGCGGCGAGAAGGACCCAACGGCTACACGGAAGAGGCTTCGGGGCCGCCTCGGAATGGTCCAAGCATCGGACGCGCTTGGGGCGACTACCAGTGACAACCCCTTATCCCGCGACGCGTCCGATACACAGATAGTTCCAAGGCGGCCGAGGAGCCTCACCGCATAGCAATCGGGGTGCGAGGCGAGGGATGCGGCGAGAAGGACCCAACGGCTAGACGGAAGAGGCTTCGGGGCCGCCTCGGAATGGTCCAAGCATCGGACGCGCTTGGGGCGACTACCAGTGACAACCCCTTATCCCGCGACGCGTCCGATACACAGATAGTTCCAAGGCGGCCGAGGAGCCTCACCGCATAGCAATCGGGGTGCGAGGCGAGGGATGCGGCGAGAAGGACCCAACGGCTAGACGGAAGAGGCTTCGGGTCCGCCTCGGAATGGTCCAAGCATCGGACGCGCTTGGGGCGACTACCAGTGACAACCCCTTATCCCGCGACGCGTCCGGTACACAGATAGTTCCAAGGCGGCCGAGGAGCCTCACCGCATAGCAATCGGGGTGCGAGGCGAGGGATGCGGCGAGAAGGACCCAACGGCTAGACGGAAGAGGCTTCGGGTCCGCCTCGGAATGGTCCAAGCATCGGACGCGCTTGGGGCGACTACCAGTGACAACCCCTTATCCCGCGACGCGTCCGATACACAGATAGTTCCAAGGCGGCCGAGGAGCCTCACCGCATAGCAATCGGGGTGCGAGGCGAGGGATGCGGCGAGAAGGACCCAACGGCTAGACGGAAGAGGCTTCGGGTCCGCCTCGGAATGGTCCAAGCATCGGACGCGCTTGGGGCGACTACCAGTGACAACCCCTTATCCCGCGACGCGTCCGATACACAGATAGTTCCGAGGCGGCCGAGGAGCCTCACCGCATAGCAATCGGGGTGCGAGGCGAAGGATGCGGCGAGAAGGACCCAACGGCTAGACGGAAGAGGCTTCGGGTCCGCCTCGGAATGGTCCAAGCATCGGACGCGCTTGGGGCGACTACCAGTGACAACCCCTTATCCCGCGACGCGTCCGATACACAGATAGTTCCGAGGCGGCCGAGGAGCCTCACCGCATAGCAATCGGGGTGCGAGGCGAGGGATGCGGCGAGAAGGACCCAACGGCTAGACGGAAGAGGCTTCAGGGCCGCCTCGGAATGGTCCAAGCATCGAACGCGCTTGGGGCGACTACCAGTGACAACCCCTTATCCCGCGACGCGTCCGATACACAGATAGTTCCGAGGCGGCCGAGGAGCCTCACCGCATAGCAATCGGGGTGCGAGGCGAGGGATGCGGCGAGAAGGACCCAACGGCTAGACGGAAGAGGCTTCAGGGCCGCCTCGGAATGGTCCAAGCATCGGACGCGCTTGGGGCGACTACCAGTGACAACCCCTTATCCCGCGACGCGTCCGATACACAGATAGTTCCGAGGCGGCCGAGGAGCCTCACCGCATAGCAATCGGGGTGCGAGGCGAGGGATGCGGCGAGAAGGACCCAACGGCTAGACGGAAGAGGCTTCAGGGCCGCCTCGGAATGGTCCAAGCATCGGACGCGCTTGGGGCGACTACCAATGACAACCCCTTATCCCGCGACGCGTCCGATACACAGATAGTTCCGAGGCGGCCGAGGAGCCTCACCGCATAGCAATCGGGGTGCGAGGCGAGGGATGCGGCGAGAAGGACCCAACGGCTAGACGGAAGAGGCTTCAGGGCCGCCTCGGAATGGTCCAAGCATCGGACGCGCTTGGGGCGACTACCAATGACAACCCCTTATCCCGCGACGCGTCCGATACACAGATAGTTCCGAGGCGGCCGAGGAGCCTCACCGCATAGCAATCGGGGTGCGAGGCGAGGGATGCGGCGAGAAGGACCCAACGGCTAGACGGAAGAGGCTTCAGGGCCGCCTCGGAATGGTCCAAGCATCGGACGCGCTTGGGGCGACTACCAGTGACAACCCCTTATCCCGCGACGCGTCCGATACACAGATAGTTCCGAGGCGGCCGAGGAGCCTCACCGCATAGCAATCGGGTTGCGAGGCGAGGGATGCGGCGAGAAGGACCCAACGGCTAGACGGAAGAGGCTTCAGGGCCGCCTCGGAATGGTCCAAGCATCGGACGCGCTTGGGGCGACTACCGTTGCCAACCCCTTATCCCGCGATGCGTCTGATACACAGATAGTTCCGAGGCGGCCGAGGAGCCTCACCGCATAGCAATCGGGTTGCGAGGCAGATTATTGGGAAGGGAACCCCCTGGGATGCGGCTCAAGCAGTGCCCAAAGGGACTGGAATGCGGAATCACATCGAGAGACCCAAATGCTATACGAGGGCTCAAATCGAATTATCGATTTGGCCACGACATGGACGCATCGGAACGACTACCTTTGCCGAACCACTCGCAATTGCATCCATACCGAAACCAATAGACATTTCCGTTAGAGCCCTCGCATAGCATTCGGGAATCTCGCATGCCCCTCTAAATCGACCAATGCTGGCGCTCAATGAAAATCCGAGCGCTACCACCGTTCGAGCGCCAGCATTGGTCGAGTTAGAGGGGCACGGGGGAGAATGCTCCAGTCAACACCTCCCCTATATAAGTTATTTGTCCGATTCTCGCACAACCGTAGTCTGCCTCGTCGAATCAAACAACGGTCCCAGATTCCGACTTCCGTTCCGTAGAGACCCAAAAGCTAGATGGAGGCTCGCAAGAAAGAGAGTCGGCGCATAGCAATCGGGTTTCTCGAACGTTTAGGGACCGAGCTCACTTGCGGATAGGGCAAAATCCGCCAAGCAACCCAAAAGCTAGACGGGGGCTCGAATCGAATCGCCTAGGCGGCCACAACAACGACGTGTTGGATCGACTACCAGTGCCAAACCATTCAGCAAGACTAGTCTGTGTCGAGGCCGGATAGAGATTCTCAGAGAGCGCCCGCATAGCATTTAGGAGACCTGCCGCGTCCCTCACACTCGACAAATGGTGGTGCACGTTTATAAATCCGAGCGATCCCAACCCTTTCAAGCACCAACATCGGTCGAGATAGAGGGGCACGGAGGGGGCTGCGTGAGACAACACAGTCCCCTATATAAGTTATTTGTCCGATTCTCACACATCCGAAGAATGGTCATCAAATCGGACAACAGCCCAAACTTCCGACTTCCGTCCCAGAAAGCCCAAGAGCTATCTAAAACGTTCATGGCCGGAACTCGATCGCGGCTATACCAGTCCGCCAAGCAACCCAAAAGCTAGACTGGAGCTCTAGTCGAATCACCTCTGTGGCCATTGCAAGGACGTGTTGGAGCGACTACCATTGCCGAACCATTCCGCAGGTCGAGTCCATACCAAGGCCGCATAGAGATTCACGATGAGCTCCTGCATAGCAATCAGGAGACTTGCCGTGTCCATCACAATCGATAAATCCTGGTGCAAGATTTTTGCATCCGAGCGCTCCAACCAGTCGAGCACCAGCATCAATCGACATAAACGGGCACGGGGGGAGGATGCTCGAGAACACTACCTCCCCTATATAAGTTATTTGTCCGATTCTCAAGCAGCCGAAGTCTGGTCATCGAATCGGGTCAAAGACCACAACTTCCGACTTTACCCACAATGCAAGTCATCGAATCGAACATCGGCCCCCGAGTCGGACTCCATGCGTATGTCAGGTCATCGGACCCAAATTCCGCCTTCCTGCGCATGGCGGGCCATCAATATCAACTCGGTCATCGGACCCAAACTCCGCCTTTTTGCGTATGGCACGCCTTCAAATCGGTCATCGGACCCAAATTCCGCCTTCCTGTGCATGGCGGGCCATCAACATCAACTCGGTCATCGGACCCAAATTCCGCCTTTCTGCGCATGGCACGCCATCAACTCGGTCATCGGACCCAAATTCCGCCTTCCTGCGCATGGCAGGTCATCGGACACAAATTCAGACCTCGCCAATATGCCTACGTATCGAATCGGTCATCGGACCCAACTTCCGACTTCATCCATACTGTAGGGTCTTTGAGGTTGGCGCGGTGCGCTCAACCCAGGGAGTCGACCCATCGAAGCATACACCTCCCCTATATAAGCTATTTGTCCGATTCCCACACCTGTGTAGTTTGCACCTCTGACCAGGACATCGACCCCAACTTCCGAACTCGACTGCAACGACGGCACCAGCGCCTTGGTGCGCACCTTGCGACGCACAGTCCCAACATTCGCCTTCCTGCACATGGCAGGTCATCGGACCCAAATTCCGACCTCGCGAGTATGCCTACATATCGAATCGGTCATCGGACCCAACTTCCGACTTCATCCATACCGTAGGGTCTTTGAGGTTGGCGCGGTGCGCTCAACCCGGGGAGTCGACCCAACGAAGCATACACCTCCCCTATATAAGCTATTTGTCCGATTCCCACACCTGTGTAGTTTGCACCTCCGATCAAGACATCGACCCCAACTTCCGAACTCGCCTCCAACGACCGAACCAGCGCCTTGGTGCGCACCTTGCAACGCACAGTGCCAACATTCGCCTTCCTGCACGTGGCAGGTCATCGGACCCAAATTCCGACCTCGCGAGTATGCCTACATATCGAATCGGTCATCGGACCCAACTTCCGACTTCATCCATACCGTAGGGTCTTTGAGGTTGGCGCGGTGCGCTCAACCCGGGGAGTCGACCCAACGAAGCATACACCTCCCCTATATAAGCTATTTGTCCGATTCCCACACCTGTGTAGCTTGCACCTCCGATCAGGACATCGACCCCAACTTCCGAACTCGACTAAAAAGACCGCACCAGCGCCTTGGTGTGCACCTTGCAACGCACAGTGTCAACATTCGCCTTCCTGCACATGGCAGGTCATCGGACCCAAATTCCGACCTCATGAGCATACCTACTAATCGAATCGGTCATCGGACCCAACTTCCGACTTCATCCATACCGTAGGGTCTTTGAGGTTGGCGCGGTGCGCTCAACCTGGGGAGTCGACCCATCGAAGCATACACCTCCCCTATATAAGCTATTTGTCCGATTCCGACACCTGTGTAGTTTGCACCTCCGCTCAGGACATCGACCCCAACTTCCGAACTCGCCTGCAACGACCGAACCAGCGCCTTGGTGCGCACCAAAAGTGCGCACTTTTGGAGGGCACTTTTCTGCGCTCCAAAGGTGCGCACTTTTGGAGGGCACTTTTTGGAGGGCACTTTTCTGCGCTCCAAAGGTGCGCACTTTTGGAGGGCACTTTTTGGAGGGCACTTTTCTGCGCTCCAAAGGTGCGCACTTTTGGAGGGCACTTTTTGGAGGGCACTTTTCTGCGCTCCAAAGGTGCGCACTTTTGGAGGGCACTTTTTGGAGGGCACTTTTCTGCGCTCCAAAGGTGCGCACTTTTGGAGGGCACTTTTTGGAGGGCACTTTTCTGCGCTCCAAAGGTGCGCACTTTTGGAGGGCACTTTTTGGAGGGCACTTTTCTGCGCTCCAAAGGTGCGCACTTTTGGAGGGCACTTTTTGGAGGGCACTTTTCTGCGCTCCAAAGGTGCGCACTTTTGGAGGGCACTTTTTGGAGGGCACTTTTCTGCGCTCCAAAGGTGCGCACTTTTGGAGGGCACTTTTTGGAGGGCACTTTTCTGCGCTCCAAAGGTGCGCACTTTTGGAGGGCACTTTTTGGAGGGCACTTTTCTGCGCTCCAAAGGTGCGCACTTTTGGAGGGCACTTTTGTGCACTCCAAAGGTGCGCACTTTTGGAGGGCACTTTTCCTGTGCTCCAAAGGTGCACACCTAGGTGAGCACCTTCGACCACACCTTGTAGCACACCAAACTCTGACTTTCGACTTCATCCGCAATGCAGGGTCTTTGAGGTTGGCGCAATGCGCACAACCAGGGGAGTCGACCCATCAAACCCAACACCTCCCCTATATAAGCTATTTGTCTGATTCTCATACATGCGTAGCCTGCAAGAGCAATTAGGACATCGACCCCAACTTTCGGCTTCTAAACGAAAACAAGGTCTTTGAGGTTGGTGTAATGCGAACAACTAGGGGAGTCAACCCATCAAACCCAACACCTCCCCTATATAAGCTATTTGTCTGATTCTCATACATGTGTAGTCTACAGGAGCAATTAGGACATCGACCCCAACTTTTGACTTCTTAACGAAAACAAGGTCTTTGAGGTTGACGTAATGCGCACAACCAGGGGAGTCGACCCATCAAACCCAACACCTCCCCTATATAAGCTATTTGTCCGATTCTCATACATGTGTAGCCTGCAGGAGCCATTAGGACATTGACCCCAACTTTTGACTTCTTAACGAAAACAAGGTCTTTGAGGTTGGCGTAATGCGCACAACCAAGGGAGTTGACCCATCAAACCCAACACCTCCCCTATATAAGCTATTTGTCTGATTCTCATACATGTGTAGCCTGCAACAACGATTAGGACATCCACCCCAACTTCTGAATTCGTCTGCGTTGACCGCACCAAAGGTGCACGCCTTGGTGCTCACCAAAATCCGACTTCCGACTTCTTCTGCTATGCGGGGTCTTTGAGGTTGGCGCAGTGCGCACAACCAGGGGAGTCAACCCACCGAATGCAACACCTCCCCTATATAAGCTATTTGTCTGATTCTCATACATGCGTAGACTGCAGCAATGATTAGGACATCCACCCCAACTTTTGACTTCTTAAACAAGACAGGGTCTTTGAAGTTGGTGCAGTGCACACAACCAGGGGAGTCGACCCATCAAACGCAACACCTCCCCTATATAAAGCTATTTGTCCGATTCTCATACGTGTAGTCTGCAGCAGCGATTAGGACATCGACCCCAACTTCCGAATTCGTTTGCATTGACCGCACCAAAGGTGCACGCCTTGGTGTGCACCCTGGAGTGCACTTTGGTGCTCACCTCGGTGCACACTTTGGTGTGCACCTCGGTGTGCACCAAAGGTGCGCACCTTGGAGCGCACCAAAGGTGTACACTTTGGAGCGCACCACATAGGGTCTTTGAGAGGTTGGCGCAGTGCGCACACCAAGGTGGGTGTTGAGGTGCGTGCCGAGGTGGGTGGGTGCTAGGGTGCGCTCCATGGTGGGTGCCAGGGTGGGTGCGTGCTAGGGTGGATTCCAAAGAGGGTCATAGGGTGGGTGCCAAGGTGGGTTGGTGATATAGTGGGTTCAAAGGTGGGTACTAGGGTGGGTTCCAAGGTGGGTCACAAGTTGGGTGCCAGGATGCGTGGGTGTTAGGTTGGGTGCCAAGGTGGGCTCCTGCGTGGGTGGGTGCTAGGGTGGGTTTCAAGGTGGACGCGAGGGCGGGTGCCAAGGTGGGTAACAAGTTGGGTGTTAGGATGGGTGAGTGCTAGAGTGGGTGCCAAGGTGGGTGGGTGCTAAGGTGGATGCCAAGGTGGTTCACAGGGTGGGTGGGTTCTAGGGTGAGTTCCAAGGTGGGTCACAGGTTCAGTGCTAGGGTGGGTGTCAAGGCGGGTGTCGAGGTGCCTGGGTGCTAGGGTGTGGATGCCAATGTGGGTCATAGGGTGGGTACTAGGGTGGGCTGCAATGTGGGTGCCAAGGTGGGTAACATGCTCGGTGGGTTCTAAATTGGGTGCCAGGGTGGGTGTGCACCCACCTTGCCCGAGGTGGGTGCCAAGGTGCCAGTGTGGGTGGGTGCTAAGGTGGATGCCAAGGTGGGTGAGAAGGTGGGTGATAGGTTGAGTGGTAGGATGGGTGGGTGCCAAGATGGGTCACAGGGTGGGTGCAAGGGTGGGTAGGTGCTAGGGTTGGTGTCAGGGTGGGTGGGTGCTAGGTTGGGTTCCAAGGTGGGTGCGAGGGTGAGTGTCAAGGTGGGTCACAGGTTAGGTGCTAGGATGGGTGAGTGCTAGGGTGCAAAGGTGCCAGGGTGGGTGCTAGGATGGGTCGATGCTAGGGTGAGTGGCAAGGTGGGTCCACAAGTGTCAAGGTGGGTGCCGAGGTGGGTGCCAAGTCGGCGACTGCTATGGTGGATGCCAAGGTGGGTCACGGGGTGGGTGCCAAGTTGCTAGGTTGGGTTCCAAGGTGGGTGCCAACGTGGGTGCTAGGGTGCGTGGGTTAAAGGGTGTGTCACAACGTGGGTGCCAGGATGGGTGCGCACCCACACTGGCCAAGACGGGTGCGGGTGCAAGGTTGGGTTCCAAGCCCGGTCACAGGCTGGGTGCTAGGATGGGTGGGTGCCAAGGTGGGCACCAGGGTGGGTGCACCCACCCTGGCCAAGGTGGGTCACGGGGTGGGTCCTAGGGTGGGTAACGGGGTGGGTACTAAGGTGCGTGCCAAGGTGGGTCATAGGGTGGGTGCCAAGGTGGGCACCAGGGTGGGTGTGCACCAACCCTAGCCAGGGTAGGTCACGGGGTGGTTGTCGGGGTGGGCGTCAAGGAGCCAAGGTGGGTGGCAAGTAGCCAAGTTGCGTGCCAAGGTGGGTGTCGGGGTGGGTGCCAAGGATCCAAGGTGGGTGCCAAGGAACCAAGGTGGGTGTCTGGGTGGGTGCCGAGGTGGGAGCCAGGGTGGGTCCCAAGGTGAGTGCAAAGGTGGGTGCCAGGGTCAAGGTGAGTGCCAATGTGGGTTCCAAGGTGCCAGGGTCAGGGTGAGTGCCAATGTGGGTTCAAAGGTGCTAAGTTGGGTGCGAGGTTGGGTGCGAGGGTGGGTGGGTGCCAAGGTGTGCTAGGTGGAAGCCCGGGTGGGTCGGCATCCCATGGGTGTCGAGTTGGGTGCCTGATGGGTGCTTCTTGTCAAGTTTTAGTCGTCGGGACTCATTTCGAGCCTTAGAGGTCGTTTCTTGTCCGGTTGCCCTGTCTTCGACCTGGGAACCCAATTTTGGTCCTCGGGTCCCATTTTTTTTTGTCTCGCATCCCACTTTTGGCCTGTGGCCTTTTCGGGGTCGATTCTCGTTTTGGGCATCAGAGCATGTTTCTTCTCCTAAAACCCAATATTTGTTTATTAAGTCTCGGAACACATTTTTGTTCTCGTGGACCCATCATGGGTCTTGGAACGCATTTGTGGTCCTTGGGTCCCATTTTGCATCCCGAAACTTGTGTTTTGGTGCTTGATCCCTATTTTGGGTGCCCACCTTGCACCAAGTGCGCACCCGGGGCAAACCGAGCGCCTTGGTGCACCGGGGCAAGATCGAGCGTGCACCCGAGGCGCCCCGAACATGCACCAAGGTGCACTCGGCCCACATGTGAGCGCAGGTCGTTGCGCCCGAGGTGGTGTGTGGGCACCGCGTTGCAGACGGGACACTGCACGCACACGACGCCCCCTCCAGGTGCACGCACGTAGGCCGGGCCGGGTGCACACCCGACGCCCTAGCAAGGTGCGCGCACCCGGGCAGGGCTCACACTTGGCGAACGGGGCGCACTTCGCGAGGGAGGGTGTGCACCTCGACGGGGGTGGGTGGCCGGGGTGGATTCGCACGTGGGTCGCGGTTTGCTAAGTACACACTGCGACAAGCTCATAACGGGTGCGATCATACCAGCATTAGTGCACCGGATCCCATCAGAACTCCGCAGTTAAGCGCGCTTGGGCCGGAGTAGTACTGGGATGGGTGACCTCCCGGGAAGTCCCGGTGTTGCACCCTTTTTTAGTTTTTCGCCGGGCGTCGCAATGCTATTTGAATAAACCTTTTGCCCGTTTGCGTTCTCGTCGGGGCCGGGCCGGGCCGGGGTGCGCTGCCCGCACTACCGCGCGCGCGGGGGCGACACCGAGCGCGCACCCGAGGCACCCCGAGCACACAGGCCACGGTGCAACCCGGGCGTTGTGCGCGCACCCCGGTGCGCCCGAGGTGCTGCGCGCGCACCCAGGTGAAATCGGTGTGCACCTCGGCCAGTGCGCGCTCGGTCGAGTCGCGCACGTTGGCCAAGGTGCACGGTGATGTTTCTTACTCTAAGGTTCCGCACCAGACGCCCGGGACAGGTGAGCGAAGCTGGGCGGGGCCGGGTGCGCGGCCGGGGCAGGTGCACGCAGCTGGAGAGAGCTTTGGAGCACACTTCGGAGCGCACCAATGATGCGCTCCATTCAAAAGTTTCCTGAAAAGGCAAAAAAAGTTGAGATTATAGAATTTCCCACTTGAGAGATTGTAAAAAAAAAAAATTTAAAATGAAGGAAACGCGGGTGCCAAGGTGTGCGCAGCCCAGCCAAGGTGTGCGCACCAAGGCGCCCACCCTGGCGAAGGTGCACGCAAGGTGCGCACCCGAGGCAAACCGGACAATTAACCCAACTTTCGACTTCGCGCGCACCTTGGAGCGCACTTCGGAGCGCTCCTTGGTGCGCACCAATCTTGGGCACCTCGGAGTGCACCATGGCGCCCACCAAGGTGCGCACCCGGGGCAAACCGAGCTCCGACTTCGTGCGCACCTTGGAGCGCACGAAAGGTGCGCACCATGGCGCCCACCAAGGTGCGCAGCCCAGCCAAGGCGTGCGCATCAAGGTGCGCACCCTGGCGAAGGTGCGCACCCGGGGCAAACCGAGCTCCGACTTCGTGCGCACCTTGGAGCGCACAAAAGGTGCGCAACCCAGCCAAGGTGTGCGCACCCCGGTCAAACCGAGCTCCGAATCGTGCGCACCAGAGGTGCACGCCATCGTGCGCACCTTGGAGCACACTTCGGAGCCCTCCTTGGTGCGCGCCGATGTTGCGCACCTCGGAGCGCACCCGGGGAAAACAATGCAATTAACCCGACTTTCGACTTCGTGGGCACCTCGGAGCGCTCTCGGGTTCGCACCTCGGAGCACACCGAGGTGCGCACCTTTGATGCGCTGCCTTCACCAATTTCCAGAAAAGGCAAGAAAACATTGAGAAGGTGTGCGCACCGAGGTGCCCACCCTGGCGAAGGTGCACGCGAGGTGCGCACCCGGGGCAAACCGGGCTCCGACTTCGTGCACGCCGCACCTTGGAGCACACTTCGGAGCGCTCCTTGGTGCGCACCAGGGCGCGCAACCCAGCCGAGGTGCCCACCCCGGCGAAGGTGCACGCGAGGTGCGCACCCGGGGCAAACCGGGCTCCGACTTCGTGCACGCCATGGTGCCCACCGCGGCGAAGGTGCACGCGAGGTGCGCACCCGGGGCAAACCGGGCTCCGACTTCGTGCACGCCGCACCTTGGAGCACACTTCGGAGCGCTCCTTGGTGCGCACCATGGTGCCCACCAGGGCGCGCAACCCCGCCGAAGGTGCACGCGAGGTGCGCACCCGGGGCAAACCGGGCTCCGACTTCGTGCACGCCGCACCTTGGAGCACACTTCGGAGCGCTCCTTGGTGCGCACCATGGTGCCCACCAGGGCGCGCAACCCCGCCGAAGGTGCACGCGAGGTGCGCACCCGGGGCAAACCGGGCTCCGACTTCGTGCACGCCATGGTGCGCACCGCGGCGAAGGTGCGCACCCGGGGCAAACCGGGCTCCGACTTCGTGCACGCCGCACCTTGGAGCACACTTCGGAGCGCTCCTTGG
Source organism: Cryptomeria japonica (assembly GCF_030272615.1). Classification (NCBI taxonomy): domain Eukaryota; kingdom Viridiplantae; phylum Streptophyta; class Pinopsida; order Cupressales; family Cupressaceae; genus Cryptomeria; species Cryptomeria japonica. The sequence goes on from NW_026728911.1 coordinate 259,257, forward strand.
TGCGCACCAGGGCGCGCAACCCAGCCGAGGTGCCCACCCCGGCGAAGGTGCACGCGAGGTGCGTACCCGGGGCAAACCGGGCTCCGACTTCGTGCACGCCGCACCTTGGAGCACACTTCGGAGCGCTCCTTGGTGCGCACCATGGTGCCCACCAGGCCGCGCAACCCAGCCAAGGTGTGCGCACCAAGGTGCACGCGAGGTGCGCACCCGGGGCAAACCGGGGTCCGACTTCGTGCACGCCGCACCTTGGAGCACACATCGGGGCGCTCCCGGGTTCGCACCGGCGTTGCGCACCGTGGTGGGCACCTCGGAGCACACCAAGGTGGGCAGCGAGGTGCGCACCTTTGATGCGATGCCTTCACTAATTTCCATAAAAGGCAAAAAAAAAACGAGATTTTAAAATTTCCGTTTTGAAAGATAGTGAGAAAAAGGGAATGCTGGTGCCATCTTGAGCCCGCCCTGGTGCGCAGCCCAGCCAAGGTGTGCGCACCAAGGTGCCCACCCTGGCGAAGGTGCGCGCCCGGGCAATTAATCCAACTTCCAACTTCGCGCGCGCCAGGGTGGGAGCGCACCCAACAACCGGGCCTGGGAAGAGCCAATGCGAGAAACCCCACCAAACGCTCTGACAAAAAAAGAGGGGGCGCTCCAGTAACCCCGCTTCGGAGCGCACCCTGGGCAAACCCAGCCAAGGTGCCCACCCCGGCCAAGGTGCAGGCGAGGTGCGCACCCGGGGCAAACCGGGCTCCGACAACGTGCACGCCGCACCTTGGAGCACACTTCGTAGCGCTCCCGGGTGCGCACCTCAGAGCACACCAAGGTGGGCAGCGAGGTGCGCACCTTTGATGCGCTGCCTTCACTAATTTCCAGAAAAGGCAAAAAAAAAAGGAGATTTTAAAATTTCCGTTTTGAAAGATAGTGAAAAAAACGGAACGCGCGTGCCATCTTGAGCCCGCCCTGGTGCGCAGCCCAGGTAAGGTGCCCACCCTGGCAAAGGTGCGCACCCGGGCAATTAACCCTACTTCCGACTTCGTGCGCGCCAGGGTGGCAACCGGGCCTCGGAAGAGCCAATGCGAGAAACCCCACCAAACGCTCCGACAAAAAAAGAGGCGGCGCTCCAATAACCCCGCTTCGGAGCGCAGCCGGGGCAAACCCAGCCAAGGTGCCCACCCCGACGAAGGTGCACGCGAGGTGCGCACCCGGGGCAAACCGGGCTCCGACAACGTGCACGCAGCACCTTGGAGCACACTTCGAAGCACTCCCGGGTGCCCACCGGCGTTGCGCACCGTGGTGGGCAGCGAGGTGCGCACCTTTGATGCGCTGCCTTCACTAATTTCCAGAAAAAGGCAAAAAAAAATGAGATTTTAAAATTTCCGTTTTGAAAGATAGTGAAAAAAAAGGAACGCGGGTGCCATCTTGAGCCCGCCCTGGTGCGCAGCCCAGGCAAGGCATGCGCACCAAGGTGCCCACCCGAGGTGCACACCCGGGGCAAACCGGGCTCCGACTTCGTGCAGGCCGCACCTTGGAGCACACTTCGGAGCGCTCCTTGGTGCGCACCATGGTGCCCACCAGGGCGCGCAACCCAGCCAAGGTCTGCACACCAAGGTGCCCACCCCGGCGAAGGTGCACGCGAGGTGCGCACCCGGGGCAAACCGGGCTCCGACTTCGTGCACGCCATGGTGCCCACCGCGGCGAAGGTGCACGCGAGGTGCGCACCCGGGGCAAACCGGGCTCCGACTTCGTGCACGCCGCACCTTGGAGCACACTTCGGAGCGCTCCTTGGTGCGCACCATGGTGCCCACCAGGGCGCGCAACCCAGCCAAGGTGTGCGCACCAAGGTGCACGCGAGGTGCGCACCCGGGGCAAACCGGGGTCCGACTTCGTGCACGCCGCACCTTGGAGCACACATCGGAGCGCTCCCAGGTTCGCACCAGCGTTGCGCACCTTTGATGCGCTGCCTTCACTAATTTCCAGAAAAGGCAAAAAAAAACGAGATTTTAAAATTTCCGTTCTGAAAGATAGTGAAAAAAACGGAACGCGGGTGCCATCTTGAGCCCTTCCTGGTGCGCAGCCCAGGCAAGTTGTGCGCACCAAGGTGCCCACCCTGGCGGAGGTGCGCGCCCGGGGCAATCCGGGCTCCGACTTCGTGCACTGCATGGTGCCCACCAAGGCGCGCAACCCAGCCAAGGTGCCCACCGCAGCGAAGGTGCACGCGAGGTGCGCACCCGAGGTGCACACCCGGGGCAAACCGGGCTCCGACTTCGTGCACGCCGCACCTTGGAGCACACTTCAGAGCGCTCCTTGGTGCGCACCAGGGCGCGCAACCCAGCCGAGGTGCCCACCCCGGCGAAGGTGCACGCGAGGTGCGCACCCGGGGCAAACCGGGCTCCGACTTCGTGCACGCCATGGTGCCCACCGCGGCGAAGGTGCGCACCCGGGGCAAACCGGGCTCCGACTTCGTGCACGCCGCACCTTGGAGCACACTTCGGAGCGCTCCTTGGTGCGCACCATGGTGCCCACCAGGCCGCGCAACCCAGCCAAGGTGTGCGCACCAAGGTGCACGCGAGGTGCGCACCCGGGGCAAACCGGGGTCCGACTTCGTGCACGCCGCACCTTGGAGCACACATCGGGGCGCTCCCGGGTTCGCACCGGCGTTGCGCACCGTGGTGGGCACCTCGGAGCACACCAAGGTGGGCAGCGAGGTGCGCACCTTTGATGCGATGCCTTCACTAATTTCCATAAAAGGCAAAAAAAAAACGAGATTTTAAAATTTCCGTTTTGAAAGATAGTGAGAAAAAGGGAATGCTGGTGCCATCTTGAGCCCGCCCTGGTGCGCAGCCCAGCCAAGGTTTGCGCACCAAGGTGCCCACCCTGGCGAAGGTGCGCGCCCGGGCAATTAACCCAACTTCCAACTTCGCGCGCGCCAGGGTGGGAGCGCACCCAACAACCGGGCCTGGGAAGAGCCAATGCGAGAAACCCCACCAAACTCTCTGACAAAAAAAGAGGGGGCGCTCCAGTAACCCCGCTTCGGAGCGCACCCTGGGCAAACCCAGCCAAGGTGCCCACCCCGGCCAAGGTGCAGGCGAGGTGCGCACCCGGGGCAAACCGGGCTCCGACAACGTGCACGCCGCACCTTGGAGCACACTTCGTAGCGCTCCCGGGTGCGCACCTCAGAGCACACCAAGGTGGGCAGCGAGGTGCGCACCTTTGATGCGCTGCCTTCACTAATTTCCAGAAAAGGCAAAAAAAAAAGGAGATTTTAAAATTTCCGTTTTGAAAGATAGTGAAAAAAACGGAACGCGCGTGCCATCTTGAGCCCGCCCTGGTGCGCAGCCCAGGTAAGGTGCCACCCTGGCAAAGGTGCGCACCCGGGCAATTAACCCTACTTCCGACTTCGTGCGCGCCAGGGTGGCAACCGGGCCTCGGAAGAGCCAATGCGAGAAACCCCACCAAACGCTCCGACAAAAAAAGAGGCGGCGCTCCAATAACCCCGCTTCGGAGCGCAGCCGGGGCAAACCAAGCCAAGGTGCCCACCCCGACGAAGGTGCACGCGAGGTGCGCACCCGGGGCAAACCGGGCTCCGACAACGTGCACGCAGCACCTTGGAGCACACTTCGAAGCACTCCCGGGTGCCCACCGGCGTTGCGCACCGTGGTGGGCAGCGAGGTGCGCACCTTTGATGCGCTGCCTTCACTAATTTCCAGAAAAAGGCAAAAAAAAATGAGATTTTAAAATTTCCGTTTTGAAAGATAGTGAAAAAAAAGGAACGCGGGTGCCATCTTGAGCCCGCCCTGGTGCGCAGCCCAGGCAAGGCCATGCGCACCAAGGTGCCCACCCGAGGTGCACACCCGGGGCAAACCGGGCTCCGACTTCGTGCAGGCCGCACCTTGGAGCACACTTCGGAGCGCTCCTTGGTGCGCACCATGGTGCCCACCAGGGCGCACCCGAGGCAAACCGGGCTCCGACTTCGTGCACGCCGCACCTTGGAGCACACATCGGAGCGCTCCCAGGTTCGCACCAGCGTTGCGCACCTTTGATGCGCTGCCTTCACTAATTTCCAGAAAAGGCAAAAAAAAAACGATATTTTAAAATTTCCGTTCTGAAAGATAGTGAAAAAAAACGGAACGCGGGTGCCATCTTGAGCCCTTCCTGATGCGCAGCCCAGGCAAGTTGTGCGCACCAAGGTGCCCACCCTGGCGGAGGTGCGCGCCCGGGGCAAACCGGGCTCCGACTTCGTGCACTTGCATGGTGCCCACCAAGGCGCGCAACCCAGCCAAGGTGCCCACCGCAGCGAAGGTGCACGCGAGGTGCGCACCCGAGGTGCACACCCGGGGCAAACCGGGCTCCGACTTCGTGCACGCCGCACCTTGGAGCACACTTCAGAGCGCTCCTTGGTACGCACCAGGGCGCGCAACCAGCCAAGGTGCTCACCCCGGCGAAGGTGCACGCGAGGTGCGCACCCGGGGCAAACCGGGCTCGGACTTCGTGCACGCCGCACCCTTGGAGCACACATCGGAGCGCTCCCGGGTTCGCACCAGCATTGCGCACCTTTGATGCGCTGCCTTCACTAATTTCCAGAAAAGGCAAAAAAAAGAAAAAAATGAGATTTTAAAATTTCCGTTTTGAAAGATAGTGAAAAAAACGGAACGCGGGTGCCATCTTGAGCCCGCCCTGGTGTGCAGCCCCAGGCAAGTTGTGCGCACCAAGGCACCCACCCTGGCCAAGGTGGGTCACGGGGTGGGTCCTAGGGTGGGTAACGGGGTGGGTACTAAGGTGCGTGCCAAGGTGGGGTCATAGGGTGGGTGCCAAGGTGGGCACCAGGGTGGGTGTGCACCAACCCTAGCCAGGGTAGGTCACGGGGTGGTTGTCGGGGTGGGCGTCAAGGAGCCAAGGTGGGTGGCAAGTAGCCAAGTTGCGTGCCAAGGTGGGTGTCGGGGTGGGTGCCAAGGATCCAAGGTGGGTGCCAAGGAACCAAGGTGGGTGTCTGGGTGGGTGCCGAGGTGGGAGCCAGGGTGGGTCCCAAGGTGAGTGCAAAGGTGGGTGCCAGGGTCAAGGTGAGTGCCAATGTGGGTTCCAAGGTGCCAGGGTCAGGGTGAGTGCCAATGTGGGTTCAAAGGTGCTAAGTTGGGTGCGAGGTTGGGTGCGAGGGTGGGTGGGTGCCAAGGTGTGCTAGGTGGAAGCCCGGGTGGTCGGCATCCCATGGGTGTCGAGTTGGGTGCCTGATGGGTGCTTCTTGTCAAGTTTTAGTCGTCGGGACTCATTTCGAGCCTTAGAGGTCGTTTCTTGTCCGGTTGCCCTGTCTTCGACCTGGGAACCCAATTTTGGTCCTCGGGTCCCATTTTTTTTTGTCTCGCATCCCACTTTTGGCCTGTGGCCTTTTCGGGGTCGATTCTCGTTTTGGGCATCAGAGCATGTTTCTTCTCCTAAAACCCAATATTTGTTTATTAAGTCTCGGAACACATTTTTGTTTCTCGTGGACCCATCATGGGTCTTGGAACGCATTTGTGGTCCTTGGGTTCCCATTTTGCATCCCGAAACTTGTGTTTTGGTGCTTGATCCCTATTTTGGGTGCCCACCTTGCACCAAGTGCGCACCCGGGGCAAACCGAGCGCCTTGGTGCACCGGGGCAAGATCGAGCGTGCACCCGAGGCGCCCCGAACATGCACCAAGGTGCACTCGGCCCACATGTGAGCGCAGGTCGTTGCGCCCGAGGTGGTGTGTGGGCACCGCGTTGCAGACGGGACACTGCACGCACACGACGCCCCCTACAGGTGCACGCACGTAGGCCGGGCCGGGTGCACACCCGACGCCCTAGCAAGGTGCGCGCACCCCGGGCAGGGCTCACAATTGGCGAACGGGGCGCACTTCGCGAGGGAGGGTGTGCACCTCGACGGGGGTGGGTGGCCGGGGTGGATTCGCACGTGGGTCGCGGTTTGCTAAGTACACACTGCGACAAGCTCATAACGGGTGCGATCATACCAGCGTTAGTGCACCGGATCCCATCAGAAACTCCGCAGTTAAGCGCGCTTGGGCCGGAGTAGTACTGGGATGGGTGACCTCCCGGGAAGTCCCGGTGTTGCAACCCTTTTTTAGTTTTTCGCCGGGCATCGCAATGCTATTTGAATAAACCTTTTGCCCGTTTGCGTTCTCGTCGGGGCCGGGCCGGGCCGGGGTGCGCTGCCCGCACTACCGCGCGCGCGGGGGCGACACCGAGCGCGCACCCGAGGCGCCCCGAGCACACAGGCCACGGTGCAACCCCGGGCGTTGTGCGCGCACCCCGGTGCGCCCGAGGTGCTGCGCGCGCACCCAGGTGAAATCGGTGTGCACCTCGGCCAGTGCGCGCATCGGTCGAGTCGCGCACGTTGGCCAAGGTGCACGGTGATGTTTCTTACTCTAAGGTTCCGCACCAGACGCCGGGACAGGTGAGCGAAGCTGGGCGGGGCCGGGTGCGCGGCCGGGGCAGGTGCACGCAGCTGGAGAGAGCTTTGGAGCACACTTCGGAGCGCACCAATGATGCGCTCCATTCAAAAGTTTCCTGAAAAGGCAAAAAAAGTTGAGATTATAGAATTTCCCACTTGAGAGATTGTAAAAAAAAAAAATTTAAAATGAAGGAAACGCGGGTGCCAAGGTGTGCGCAGCCCAGCCAAGGTGTGCGCACCAAGGCGCCCACCCTGGCGAAGGTGCACGCAAGGTGCGCACCCGAGGCAAACCGACAATAACCCAACTTTCGACTTCGCGCGCACCTTGGAGCGCACTTCGGAGCGCTCCTTGGTGCGCACCAATCTTGGGCACCTCGGAGTGCACCATGGCGCCCACCAAGGTGCGCAACCCGGGGCAAACCCGAGCTCCGACTTCGTGCGCACCTTGGAGCGCACGAAAGGTGCGCACCATGGCGCCCACCAAGGTGCGCAGCCCAGCCAAGGCGTGCGCATCAAGGTGCGCACCCTGGCGAAGGTGCGCACCCGGGGCAAACCGAGCTCCGACTTCGTGCGCACCTTGGAGCGCACAAAAGGTGCGCAACCCAGCCAAGGTGTGCGCACCCCGGTCAAACCGAGCTCCGAATCGTGCGCACCAGAGGTGCACGCCATCGTGCGCACCTTGGAGCACACCTTCGGAGCCCTCCTTGGTGCGCGCCGATGTTGCGCACCTCGGAGCGCACCCGGGGAAAACAATGCAATTAACCCGACTTTCGACTTCGTGGGCACCTCGGAGCGCTCTCGGGTTCGCACCTCGGAGCACACCGAGGTGCGCACCTTTGATGCGCTGCCTTCACCAATTTCCAGAAAAGGCAAGAAAACATTGAGAAGGTGTGCGCACCGAGGTGCCCACCCTGGCGAAGGTGCACGCGAGGTGCGCACCCGGGGCAAACCGGGCTCCGACTTCGTGCACGCCGCACCTTGGAGCACACTCTCGGAGCGCTCCTTGGTGCGCACCAGGGCGCGCAACCCAGCCGAGGTGCCCACCCCGGCGAAGGTGCACGCGAGGTGCGCACCCGGGGGCAAACCGGCTCCGACTTCGTGCACGCCATGGTGCCCACCGCGGCGAAGGTGCACGCGAGGTGCGCACCCGGGGCAAACCGGGCTCCGACTTCGTGCACGCCGCACCTTGGAGCACACTTCGGAGCGCTCCTTGGTGCGCACCATGGTGCCCACCAGGGCGGCGCAACCCCGCCGAAGGTGCACGCGAGGTGCGCACCCGGGGCAAACCGGGCTCCGACTTCCGTGCACGCCGCACCTTGGAGCACACTTCGGAGCGCTCCTTGGTGCGCACCATGGTGCCCACCAGGGCGCGCAACCCCGCCGAAGGTGCACGCGAGGTGCGCACCCCGGGGCAAACCGGGCTCCGACTTCGTGCACCGCCGCACCTTGGAGCACACTTCGGAGCGCTCCTTGGTGCGCACCAGGGCGCGCAAACCCAGCCGAGGTGCCCACCCCGGCGAAGGTGCACGCGAGGTGCGTACCCGGGGCAAACCGGGCTCCGACTTCGTGCACGCCGCACCTTGGAGCACACTTCGGGAGCGCTCCTTTGGTGCGCACCATGGTGCCCACCAGGCCGCGCAACCCAGCCAGGTGTGCGCACCAAGGTGCACGCGAGGTGCGCACCCGGGGCAAACCGGGGTCCGACTTCGTGCACGCCGCACCTTGGAGCACACATCGGGGCGCTCCCCGGGTTCGCACCGGCGTTGCGCACCCGTGGTGGGCACCTCGGAGCCACACCAAGGGTGGGCAGCGAGGTGCGCACCTTTGA
>NW_026728911.1:280000-302500 GCF_030272615.1 Cryptomeria japonica
TCGGAATGGTCCAAGCATCGGACGCGCTTGGGGCGACTGCCAGTGCCAACCCCTTATCCCGCGATGCGTCCGATACACAGATGGTTCCAAGGCGGCCGAGGAGCCTCACCGCATAGCAATCGGGGGTGCGAGGCGAGGGATGGGGCGGGAAGGCCCCAACGGCTAGACGGAAGAGGCTTCAGGGCCGCCTAGGAATGGTCCAAGCATCGGACACGCTTGGGGCGACTACCAGTGACAGCCCCCTATCCCGCGATGCGTCCGATACGAAGATGGTTCCAAGGCGGCCGAGGAGCCTCACCGCATAGCAATCGGGGTGCGAGGTGGGGGATGCGGCGAGATGGCCCCAACGGCTAGACGGAAGAGGCCACAGGGCCGCGTCGGAATAGTCCAAGCATCGGACGCGCTTGGGGCGACTACCAGTGACAACCCCTTATCCCGCGATGCGTCCGATACGAAGATAGTTCCAAGGCGGCCGAGGAGCCTCACCGCATAGCAATCGGGGTGCGAGGTGGGGGATGCGGCGAGATGGCCCCAACGGCTAGACGGAAGAGGCTGCAGGGCCGCCTCGGAATAGTCCAAGCATCGGACGCGCTTGGGGCCACTACCAGTGACAACCCCTTATCCCGCAATGCGTCCGATACGAAGATAGTTCCAAGGCGGCCGAAGAGCCTCACCGCATAGCAATCGGGGTGCGAGGTGGGGGATGCGGCGAGATGGCCCCAACGGCTAGACGGAAGAGGCCACAGGGCCGCCTCGGAATAGTCCAAGCATCGGACGCGCTTGGGGCGACTACCAGTGACAACCCCTTATCCCGCGATGCGTCCGATACGAAGATAGTTCCCAGGCGGCCGAGGAGCCTCACCGCATAGCAATCGGGGTGCGAGGCGAGGGATGCGGCGAGATGGCCCCAAAGGCTAGACGGAAGAGGCTGCAGGGCTGCCTCGGAATAGTCCAAGCATCGGACGCGCTTGGGGCGACTACCACTGCCAACCCCTTATCCCGCGATGCGTTCGATACACAGATAGTTCCGAGGCGGCCGAGGAGGTGGGGGATGCAGCGAGATGGCCCCAACGGCTAGACGGAAGAGGCTGCAGGGCCGCCTCGGAATAGTCCAAGCATCGGACGCGCTTGGGGCGACTACCAGTGACAACCCCTTATCCCGCGATGCGTCCGATACACAGATAGTTCCGAGGCGGCCAAGGAGCCTCACCGCATAGCAATCGTGGTGCGAGGTGGGGGATGCGGCGAGATGGCCCCAACGGCTAGACGGAAGAGGCTGCAGGGCCGCCTCGGAATGGTCCAAGCATCGGATGCGCTTGGGGCGACTACCACTGCCAACCCCTTATCCCGCGATGCGTCCGATACACAGATAGTTCCAAGGCGGCCGAGGAGCCTCACAGCATAGCAATCAGGGTGCGAGGCGAGGGATGCGGCGAGAAAGCCCCAACGGCTAGAGGGAAGAGGCTTCAGGTCCGCCTCGGAATGGTCCAAGCATCGGACGCGCTTGGGGCGACTACCAGTGACAACCCCTTATCCCGCGACGCGTCCGATACACAGATAGTTCCAAGGCGGCCGAGGAGCCTCACCGCATAGCAATCGGGGTGCGAGGCGAGGGATGCGGCGAGAAGGACCCAACGGCTACACGGAAGAGGCTTCGGGGCCGCCTCGGAATGGTCCAAGCATCGGACGCGCTTGGGGCGACTACCAGTGACAACCCCTTATCCCGCGACGCGTCCGATACACAGATAGTTCCAAGGCGGCCGAGGAGCCTCACCGCATAGCAATCGGGGTGCGAGGCGAGGGATGCGGCGAGAAGGACCCAACGGCTACACGGAAGAGGCTTCGGGGCCGCCTCGGAATGGTCCAAGCATCGGACGCGCTTGGGGCGACTACCAGTGACAACCCCTTATCCCGCGACGCGTCCGATACACAGATAGTTCCAAGGCGGCCGAGGAGCCTCACCGCATAGCAATCGGGGTGCGAGGCGAGGGATGCGGCGAGAAGGACCCAACGGCTAGACGGAAGAGGCTTCGGGTCCGCCTCGGAATGGTCCAAGCATCGGACGCGCTTGGGGCGACTACCAGTGACAACCCCTTATCCCGCGACGCGTCCGATACACAGATAGTTCCAAGGCGGCCGAGGAGCCTCACCGCATAGCAATCGGGGTGCGAGGCGAGGGATGCGGCGAGAAGGACCCAACGGCTAGACGGAAGAGGCTTCGGGTCCGCCTCGGAATGGTCCAAGCATCGGACGCGCTTGGGGCGACTACCAGTGACAACCCCTTATCCCGCGACGCGTCCGATACACAGATAGTTCCAAGGCGGCCGAGGAGCCTCACCGCATAGCAATCGGGGTGCGAGGCGAGGGATGCGGCGAGAAGGACCCAACGGCTAGACGGAAGAGGCTTCGGGTCCGCCTCGGAATGGTCCAAGCATCGGACGCGCTTGGGGCGACTACCAGTGACAACCCCTTATCCCGCGACGCGTCCGATACACAGATAGTTCCGAGGCGGCCGAGGAGCCTCACCGCATAGCAATCGGGGTGCGAGGCGAAGGATGCGGCGAGAAGGACCCAACGGCTAGACGGAAGAGGCTTCGGGTCCGCCTCGGAATGGTCTAAGCATCGGACGCGCTTGGGGCGACTACCAGTGACAACCCCTTATCCCGCGACGCGTCCGATACATAGATAGTTCCAAGGCGGCCGAGGAGCCTCACCGCATAGCAATCGGGGTGCGAGGCGAGGGATGCGGCGAGAAGGACCCAACGGCTAGACGGAAGAGGCTTCAGGGCCGCCTCGGAATGGTCCAAGCATCGAACGCGCTTGGGGCGACTACCAGTGACAACCCCTTATCCCGCGACGCGTCCGATACACAGATAGTTCCGAGGCGGCCGAGGAGCCTCACCGCATAGCAATCGGGGTGCGAGGCGAGGGATGCGGCGAGAAGGACCCAACGGCTAGACGGAAGAGGCTTCAGGGCCGCCTCGGAATGGTCCAAGCATCGGACGCGCTTGGGGCGACTACCAGTGACAACCCCTTATCCCGCGACGCGTCCGATACACAGATAGTTCCGAGGCGGCCGAGGAGCCTCACCGCATAGCAATCGGGGTGCGAGGCGAGGGATGCGGCGAGAAGGACCCAACGGCTAGACGGAAGAGGCTTCAGGGCCGCCTCGGAATGGTCCAAGCATCGGACGCGCTTGGGGCGACTACCAATGACAACCCCTTATCCCGCGACGCGTCCGATACACAGATAGTTCCGAGGCGGCCGAGGAGCCTCACCGCATAGCAATCGGGGTGCGAGGCGAGGGATGCGGCGAGAAGGACCCAACGGCTAGACGGAAGAGGCTTCAGGGCCGCCTCGGAATGGTCCAAGCATCGGACGCGCTTGGGGCGACTACCAGTGACAACCCCTTATCCCGCGACGCGTCCGATACACAGATAGTTCCGAGGCGGCCGAGGAGCCTCACCGCATAGCAATCGGGGTGCGAGGCGAGGGATGCGGCGAGAAGGACCCAACGGCTAGACGGAAGAGGCTTCAGGGCCGCCTCGGAATGGTCCAAGCATCGGACGCGCTTGGGGCGACTACCGTTGCCAACCCCTTATCCCGCGATGCGTCTGATACACAGATAGTTCCGAGGCGGCCGAGGAGCCTCACCGCATAGCAATCGGGTTGCGAGGCAGATTATTGGGAAGGGAACCCCCTGGGATGCGGCTCAAGCAGTGCCCAAAGGGACTGGAATGCGGAATCACATCGAGAGACCCAAATGCTATACGAGGGCTCAAATCGAATTATCGATTTGGCCACGACATGGACGCATCGGAACGACTACCTTTGCCGAACCACTTGCAATTGCATCCATACCGAAACCAATAGACATTTCCGTTAGAGCCCTCGCATAGCATTCGGGAATCTCGCATGCCCCTCTAAATCGACCAATGCTGGCGCTCAATGAAAATCCGAGCGCTACCACCGTTCGAGCGCCAGCATTGGTCGAGTTAGAGGGGCACGGGGGAGAATGCTCCAGTCAACACCTCCCCTATATAAGTTATTTGTCCGATTCTCGCACAACCGTAGTCTGCCTCGTCGAATCAAACAACGGTCCCAGATTCCGACTTCCGTTCCGTAGAGACCCAAAAGCTAGATGGAGGCTCGCAAGAAAGAGAGTCGGCGCATAGCAATCGGGTTTCTCGAACGTTTAGGGACCGAGCTCACTTGCGGATAGGGCAAAATCCGCCAAGCAACCCAAAAGCTAGACGGGGGCTCGAATCGAATCGCCTAGGCGGCCACAACAACGACGTGTTGGATCGACTACCAGTGCCAAACCATTCAGCAAGACTAGTCTGTGTCGAGGCCGGATAGAGATTCTCAGAGAGCGCCCGCATAGCATTTAGGAGACCTGCCGCGTCCCTCACACTCGACAAATGGTGGTGCACGTTTATAAATCCGAGCGATCCCAACCCTTTCAAGCACCAACATCGGTCGAGATAGAGGGGCACGGAGGGGGCTGCGTGAGACAACACAGTCCCCTATATAAGTTATTTGTCCGATTCTCACACATCCGAAGAATGGTCATCAAATCGGACAACAGCCCAAACTTCCGACTTCCGTCCCAGAAAGCCCAAGAGCTATCTAAAACGTTCATGGCCGGAACTCGATCGCGGCTATACCAGTCCGCCAAGCAACCCAAAAGCTAGACTGGAGCTCTAGTCGAATCACCTCTGTGGCCATTGCAAGGACGTGTTGGAGCGACTACCATTGCCGAACCATTCCGCAGGTCGAGTCCATACCAAGGCCGCATAGAGATTCACGATGAGCTCCTGCATAGCAATCAGGAGACTTGCCGTGTCCATCACAATCGATAAATCCTGGTGCAAGATTTTTGCATCCGAGCGCTCCAACCAGTCGAGCACCAGCATCAATCGACATAAACGGGCACGGGGGGAGGATGCTCGAGAACACTACCTCCCCTATATAAGTTATTTGTCCGATTCTCAAGCAGCCGAAGTCTGGTCATCGAATCGGGTCAAAGACCACAACTTCCGACTTTACCCACAATGCAAGTCATCGAATCGAACATCGGCCCCCGAGTCGGACTCCATGCGTATGTCAGGTCATCGGACCCAAATTCCGCCTTCCTGCGCATGGCGGGCCATCAATATCAACTCGGTCATCGGACCCAAACTCCGCCTTTTTGCGTATGGCACGCCTTCAAATCGGTCATCGGACCCAAATTCCGCCTTCCTGTGCATGGCGGGCCATCAACATCAACTCGGTCATCGGACCCAAATTCCGCCTTTCTGCGCATGGCACGCCATCAACTCGGTCATCGGACCCAAATTCCGCCTTCCTGCGCATGGCAGGTCATCGGACACAAATTCAGACCTCGCCAATATGCCTACGTATCGAATCGGTCATCGGACCCAACTTCCGACTTCATCCATACTGTAGGGTCTTTGAGGTTGGCGCGGTGCGCTCAACCCAGGGAGTCGACCCATCGAAGCATACACCTCCCCTATATAAGCTATTTGTCCGATTCCCACACCTGTGTAGTTTGCACCTCTGACCAGGACATCGACCCCAACTTCCGAACTCGACTGCAACGACGGCACCAGCGCCTTGGTGCGCACCTTGCGACGCACAGTCCCAACATTCGCCTTCCTGCACATGGCAGGTCATCGGACCCAAATTCCGACCTCGCGAGTATGCCTACATATCGAATCGGTCATCGGACCCAACTTCCGACTTCATCCATACCGTAGGGTCTTTGAGGTTGGCGCGGTGCGCTCAACCCGGGGAGTCGACCCAACGAAGCATACACCTCCCCTATATAAGCTATTTGTCCGATTCCCACACCTGTGTAGTTTGCACCTCCGATCAAGACATCGACCCCAACTTCCGAACTCGCCTCCAACGACCGAACCAGCGCCTTGGTGCGCACCTTGCAACGCACAGTGCCAACATTCGCCTTCCTGCACGTGGCAGGTCATCGGACCCAAATTCCGACCTCGCGAGTATGCCTACATATCGAATCGGTCATCGGACCCAACTTCCGACTTCATCCATACCGTAGGGTCTTTGAGGTTGGCGCGGTGCGCTCAACCCGGGGAGTCGACCCAACGAAGCATACACCTCCCCTATATAAGCTATTTGTCCGATTCCCACACCTGTGTAGCTTGCACCTCCGATCAGGACATCGACCCCAACTTCCGAACTCGACTAAAAAGACCGCACCAGCGCCTTGGTGTGCACCTTGCAACGCACAGTGTCAACATTCGCCTTCCTGCACATGGCAGGTCATCGGACCCAAATTCCGACCTCATGAGCATACCTACTAATCGAATTGGTCATCGGACCCAACTTCCGACTTCATCCATACCGTAGGGTCTTTGAGGTTGGCGCGGTGCGCTCAACCTGGGGAGTCGACCCATCGAAGCATACACCTCCCCTATATAAGCTATTTGTCCGATTCCGACACCTGTGTAGTTTGCACCTCCGCTCAGGACATCGACCCCAACTTCCGAACTCGCCTGCAACGACCGAACCAGCGCCTTGGTGCGCACCAAAAGTGCGCACTTTTGGAGGGCACTTTTGTGCGCTCCAAAGGTGCGCACTTTTGGAGGGCACTTTTCTGCGCTCCAAAGGTGCGCACTTTTGGAGGGCACTTTTTGGAGGGCACTTTTCTGCGCTCCAAAGGTGCGCACTTTTGGAGGGCACTTTTTGGAGGGCACTTTTCTGCGCTCCAAAGGTGCGCACTTTTGGAGGGCACTTTTTGGAGGGCACTTTTCTGCGCTCCAAAGGTGCGCACTTTTGGAGGGCACTTTTTGGAGGGCACTTTTCTGCGCTCCAAAGGTGCGCACTTTTGGAGGGCACTTTTTGGAGGGCACTTTTCTGCGCTCCAAAGGTGCGCACTTTTGGAGGGCACTTTTCTGCGCTCCAAAGGTGCGCACTTTTGGAGGGCACTTTTTGGAGGGCACTTTTCTGCGCTCCAAAGGTGCGCACTTTTGGAGGGCACTTTTCTGCGCTCCAAAGGTGCGCACTTTTGGAGGGCACTTTTCTGCGCTCCAAAGGTGCGCACTTTTGGAGGGCACTTTTGTGCACTCCAAAGGTGCGCACTTTTGGAGGGCACTTTTCCTGTGCTCCAAAGGTGCACACCTAGGTGAGCACCTTCGACCACACCTTGTAGCACACCAAACTCTGACTTTCGACTTCATCCGCAATGCAGGGTCTTTGAGGTTGGCGCAATGCGCACAACCAGGGGAGTCGACCCATCAAACCCAACACCTCCCCTATATAAGCTATTTGTCTGATTCTCATACATGCGTAGCCTGCAGGAGCAATTAGGACATCGACCCCAACTTTCGGCTTCTAAACGAAAACAAGGTCTTTGAGGTTGGTGTAATGCGAACAACTAGGGGAGTCAACCCATCAAACCCAACACCTCCCCTATATAAGCTATTTGTCTGATTCTCATACATGTGTAGTCTACAGGAGCAATTAGGACATCGACCCCAACTTTTGACTTCTTAACGAAAACAAGGTCTTTGAGGTTGACGTAATGCGCACAACCAGGGGAGTCGACCCATCAAACCCAACACCTCCCCTATATAAGCTATTTGTCCGATTCTCATACATGTGTAGCCTGCAGGAGCCATTAGGACATTGACCCCAACTTTTGACTTCTTAACGAAAACAAGGTCTTTGAGGTTGGCGTAATGCGCACAACCAAGGGAGTTGACCCATCAAACCCAACACCTCCCCTATATAAGCTATTTGTCTGATTCTCATACATGTGTAGCCTGCAACAACGATTAGGACATCCACCCCAACTTCTGAATTCGTCTGCGTTGACCGCACCAAAGGTGCACGCCTTGGTGCTCACCAAAATCCGACTTCCGACTTCTTCTGCTATGCGGGGTCTTTGAGGTTGGCGCAGTGCGCACAACCAGGGGAGTCAACCCACCGAATGCAACACCTCCCCTATATAAGCTATTTGTCTGATTCTCATACATGCGTAGACTGCAGCAATGATTAGGACATCCACCCCAACTTTTGACTTCTTAAACAAGACAGGGTCTTTGAAGTTGGTGCAGTGCACACAACCAGGGGAGTCGACCCATCAAACGCAACACCTCCCCTATATAAAGCTATTTGTCCGATTCTCATACGTGTAGTCTGCAGCAGCGATTAGGACATCGACCCCAACTTCCGAATTCGTTTGCATTGACCGCACCAAAGGTGCACGCCTTGGTGTGCACCCTGGAGTGCACTTTGGTGCTCACCTCGGTGCACACTTTGGTGTGCACCTCGGTGTGCACCAAAGGTGCGCACCTTGGAGCGCACCAAAGGTGTACACTTTGGAGCGCACCACATAGGGTCTTTGAGAGGTTGGCGCAGTGCGCACACCAAGGTGGGTGTTGAGGTGCGTGCCGAGGTGGGTGGGTGCTAGGGTGCGCTCCATGGTGGGTGCCAGGGTGGGTGCGTGCTAGGGTGGATTCCAAAGAGGGTCATAGGGTGGGTGCCAAGGTGGGTTGGTGATATAGTGGGTTCAAAGGTGGGTACTAGGGTGGGTTCCAAGGTGGGTCACAAGTTGGGTGCCAGGATGCGTGGGTGTTAGGTTGGGTGCCAAGGTGGGCTCCTGCGTGGGTGGGTGCTAGGGTGGGTTTCAAGGTGGACGCGAGGGCGGGTGCCAAGGTGGGTAACAAGTTGGGTGTTAGGATGGGTGAGTGCTAGAGTGGGTGCCAAGGTGGGTGGGTGCTAAGGTGGATGCCAAGGTGGTTCACAGGGTGGGTGGGTTCTAGGGTGAGTTCCAAGGTGGGTCACAGGTTCAGTGCTAGGGTGGGTGTCAAGGCGGGTGTCGAGGTGCCTGGGTGCTAGGGTGTGGATGCCAATGTGGGTCATAGGGTGGGTACTAGGGTGGGCTGCAATGTGGGTGCCAAGGTGGGTAACATGCTCGGTGGGTTCTAAATTGGGTGCCAGGGTGGGTGTGCACCCACCTTGCCCGAGGTGGGTGCCAAGGTGCCAGTGTGGGTGGGTGCTAAGGTGGATGCCAAGGTGGGTGAGAAGGTGGGTGATAGGTTGAGTGGTAGGATGGGTGGGTGCCAAGATGGGTCACAGGGTGGGTGCAAGGGTGGGTAGGTGCTAGGGTTGGTGTCAGGGTGGGTGGGTGCTAGGTTGGGTTCCAAGGTGGGTGCGAGGGTGAGTGTCAAGGTGGGTCACAGGTTAGGTGCTAGGATGGGTGAGTGCTAGGGTGCAAAGGTGCCAGGGTGGGTGCTAGGATGGGTCGATGCTAGGGTGAGTGGCAAGGTGGGTCCACAAGTGTCAAGGTGGGTGCCGAGGTGGGTGCCAAGTCGGCGACTGCTATGGTGGATGCCAAGGTGGGTCACGGGGTGGGTGCCAAGTTGCTAGGTTGGGTTCCAAGGTGGGTGCCAACGTGGGTGCTAGGGTGCGTGGGTTAAAGGGTGTGTCACAACGTGGGTGCCAGGATGGGTGCGCACCCACACTGGCCAAGACGGGTGCGGGTGCAAGGTTGGGTTCCAAGCCCGGTCACAGGCTGGGTGCTAGGATGGGTGGGTGCCAAGGTGGGCACCAGGGTGGGTGCACCCACCCTGGCCAAGGTGGGTCACGGGGTGGGTCCTAGGGTGGGTAACGGGGTGGGTACTAAGGTGCGTGCCAAGGTGGGTCATAGGGTGGGTGCCAAGGTGGGCACCAGGGTGGGTGTGCACCAACCCTAGCCAGGGTAGGTCACGGGGTGGTTGTCGGGGTGGGCGTCAAGGAGCCAAGGTGGGTGGCAAGTAGCCAAGTTGCGTGCCAAGGTGGGTGTCGGGGTGGGTGCCAAGGATCCAAGGTGGGTGCCAAGGAACCAAGGTGGGTGTCTGGGTGGGTGCCGAGGTGGGAGCCAGGGTGGGTCCCAAGGTGAGTGCAAAGGTGGGTGCCAGGGTCAAGGTGAGTGCCAATGTGGGTTCCAAGGTGCCAGGGTCAGGGTGAGTGCCAATGTGGGTTCAAAGGTGCTAAGTTGGGTGCGAGGTTGGGTGCGAGGGTGGGTGGGTGCCAAGGTGTGCTAGGTGGAAGCCCGGGTGGGTCGGCATCCCATGGGTGTCGAGTTGGGTGCCTGATGGGTGCTTCTTGTCAAGTTTTAGTCGTCGGGACTCATTTCGAGCCTTAGAGGTCGTTTCTTGTCCGGTTGCCCTGTCTTCGACCTGGGAACCCAATTTTGGTCCTCGAGTCCCATTTTTTTTTGTCTCGCATCCCACTTTTGGCCTGTGGCCTTTTCGGGGTCGATTCTCGTTTTGGGCATCAGAGCATGTTTCTTCTCCTAAAACCCAATATTTGTTTATTAAGTCTCGGAACACATTTTTGTTCTCGTGGACCCATCATGGGTCTTGGAACGCATTTGTGGTCCTTGGGTCCCATTTTGCATCCCGAAACTTGTGTTTTGGTGCTTGATCCCTATTTTGGGTGCCCACCTTGCACCAAGTGCGCACCCGGGGCAAACCGAGCGCCTTGGTGCACCGGGGCAAGATCGAGCGTGCACCCGAGGCGCCCCGAACATGCACCAAGGTGCACTCGGCCCACATGTGAGCGCAGGTCGTTGCGCCCGAGGTGGTGTGTGGGCACCGCGTTGCAGACGGGACACTGCACGCACACGACGCCCCCTCCAGGTGCACGCACGTAGGCCGGGCCGGGTGCACACCCGACGCCCTAGCAAGGTGCGCGCACCCGGGCAGGGCTCACACTTGGCGAACGGGGCGCACTTCGCGAGGGAGGGTGTGCACCTCGACGGGGGTGGGTGGCCGGGGTGGATTCGCACGTGGGTCGCGGTTTGCTAAGTACACACTGCGACAAGCTCATAACGGGTGCGATCATACCAGCGTTAGTGCACCGGATCCCATCAGAACTCCGCAGTTAAGCGCGCTTGGGCCGGAGTAGTACTGGGATGGGTGACCTCCCGGGAAGTCCCGGTGTTGCACCCTTTTTTAGTTTTTCGCCGGGCGTCGCAATGCTATTTGAATAAACCTTTTGCCCGTTTGCGTTCTCGTCGGGGCCGGGCCGGGCCGGGGTGCGCTGCCCGCACTACCGCGCGCGCGGGGGCGACACCGAGCGCGCACCCGAGGCGCCCCGAGCACACAGGCCACGGTGCAACCCGGGCGTTGTGCGCGCACCCCGGTGCGCCCGAGGTGCTGCGCGCGCACCCAGGTGAAATCGGTGTGCACCTCGGCCAGTGCGCGCTCGGTCGAGTCGCGCACGTTGGCCAAGGTGCACGGTGATGTTTCTTACTCTAAGGTTCCGCACCAGACGCCCGGGACAGGTGAGCGAAGCTGGGCGGGGCCGGGTGCGCGGCCGGGGCAGGTGCACGCAGCTGGAGAGAGCTTTGGAGCACACTTCGGAGCGCACCAATGATGCGCTCCATTCAAAAGTTTCCTGAAAAGGCAAAAAAAGTTGAGATTATAGAATTTCCCACTTGAGAGATTGTAAAAAAAAAAAATTTAAAATGAAGGAAACGCGGGTGCCAAGGTGTGCGCAGCCCAGCCAAGGTGTGCGCACCAAGGCGCCCACCCTGGCGAAGGTGCACGCAAGGTGCGCACCCGAGGCAAACCGGACAATTAACCCAACTTTCGACTTCGCGCGCACCTTGGAGCGCACTTCGGAGCGCTCCTTGGTGCGCACCAATCTTGGGCACCTCGGAGTGCACCATGGCGCCCACCAAGGTGCGCACCCGGGGCAAACCGAGCTCCGACTTCGTGCGCACCTTGGAGCGCACGAAAGGTGCGCACCATGGCGCCCACCAAGGTGCGCAGCCCAGCCAAGGCGTGCGCATCAAGGTGCGCACCCTGGCGAAGGTGCGCACCCGGGGCAAACCGAGCTCCGACTTCGTGCGCACCTTGGAGCGCACAAAAGGTGCGCAACCCAGCCAAGGTGTGCGCACCCCGGTCAAACCGAGCTCCGAATCGTGCGCACCAGAGGTGCACGCCATCGTGCGCACCTTGGAGCACACTTCGGAGCCCTCCTTGGTGCGCGCCGATGTTGCGCACCTCGGAGCGCACCCGGGGAAAACAATGCAATTAACCCGACTTTCGACTTCGTGGGCACCTCGGAGCGCTCTCGGGTTCGCACCTCGGAGCACACCGAGGTGCGCACCTTTGATGCGCTGCCTTCACCAATTTCCAGAAAAGGCAAGAAAACATTGAGAAGGTGTGCGCACCGAGGTGCCCACCCTGGCGAAGGTGCACGCGAGGTGCGCACCCGGGGCAAACCGGGCTCCGACTTCGTGCACGCCGCACCTTGGAGCACACTTCGGAGCGCTCCTTGGTGCGCACCAGGGCGCGCAACCCAGCCGAGGTGCCCACCCCGGCGAAGGTGCACGCGAGGTGCGCACCCGGGGCAAACCGGGCTCCGACTTCGTGCACGCCATGGTGCCCACCGCGGCGAAGGTGCACGCGAGGTGCGCACCCGGGGCAAACCGGGCTCCGACTTCGTGCACGCCGCACCTTGGAGCACACTTCGGAGCGCTCCTTGGTGCGCACCATGGTGCCCACCAGGGCGCGCAACCCCGCCGAAGGTGCACGCGAGGTGCGCACCCGGGGCAAACCGGGCTCCGACTTCGTGCACGCCGCACCTTGGAGCACACTTCGGAGCGCTCCTTGGTGCGCACCATGGTGCCCACCAGGGCGCGCAACCCCGCCGAAGGTGCACGCGAGGTGCGCACCCGGGGCAAACCGGGCTCCGACTTCGTGCACGCCATGGTGCGCACCGCGGCGAAGGTGCGCACCCGGGGCAAACCGGGCTCCGACTTCGTGCACGCCGCACCTTGGAGCACACTTCGGAGCGCTCCTTGGTGCGCACCAGGGCGCGCAACCCAGCCGAGGTGCCCACCCCGGCGAAGGTGCACGCGAGGTGCGTACCCGGGGCAAACCGGGCTCCGACTTCGTGCACGCCGCACCTTGGAGCACACTTCGGAGCGCTCCTTGGTGCGCACCATGGTGCCCACCAGGCCGCGCAACCCAGCCAAGGTGTGCGCACCAAGGTGCACGCGAGGTGCGCACCCGGGGCAAACCGGGGTCCGACTTCGTGCACGCCGCACCTTGGAGCACACATCGGGGCGCTCCCGGGTTCGCACCGGCGTTGCGCACCGTGGTGGGCACCTCGGAGCACACCAAGGTGGGCAGCGAGGTGCGCACCTTTGATGCGATGCCTTCACTAATTTCCATAAAAGGCAAAAAAAAAACGAGATTTTAAAATTTCCGTTTTGAAAGATAGTGAGAAAAAGGGAATGCTGGTGCCATCTTGAGCCCGCCCTGGTGCGCAGCCCAGCCAAGGTGTGCGCACCAAGGTGCCCACCCTGGCGAAGGTGCGCGCCCGGGCAATTAACCCAACTTCCAACTTCGCGCGCGCCAGGGTGGGAGCGCACCCAACAACCGGGCCTGGGAAGAGCCAATGCGAGAAACCCCACCAAACGCTCTGACAAAAAAAGAGGGGGCGCTCCAGTAACCCCGCTTCGGAGCGCACCCTGGGCAAACCCAGCCAAGGTGCCCACCCCGGCCAAGGTGCAGGCGAGGTGCGCACCCGGGGCAAACCGGGCTCCGACAACGTGCACGCCGCACCTTGGAGCACACTTCGTAGCGCTCCCGGGTGCGCACCTCAGAGCACACCAAGGTGGGCAGCGAGGTGCGCACCTTTGATGCGCTGCCTTCACTAATTTCCAGAAAAGGCAAAAAAAAAAGGAGATTTTAAAATTTCCGTTTTGAAAGATAGTGAAAAAAACGGAACGCGCGTGCCATCTTGAGCCCGCCCTGGTGCGCAGCCCAGGTAAGGTGCCCACCCTGGCAAAGGTGCGCACCCGGGCAATTAACCCTACTTCCGACTTCGTGCGCGCCAGGGTGGCAACCGGGCCTCGGAAGAGCCAATGCGAGAAACCCCACCAAACGCTCCGACAAAAAAAGAGGCGGCGCTCCAATAACCCCGCTTCGGAGCGCAGCCGGGGCAAACCCAGCCAAGGTGCCCACCCCGACGAAGGTGCACGCGAGGTGCGCACCCGGGGCAAACCGGGCTCCGACAACGTGCACGCAGCACCTTGGAGCACACTTCGAAGCACTCCCGGGTGCCCACCGGCGTTGCGCACCGTGGTGGGCAGCGAGGTGCGCACCTTTGATGCGCTGCCTTCACTAATTTCCAGAAAAAGGCAAAAAAAAATGAGATTTTAAAATTTCCGTTTTGAAAGATAGTGAAAAAAAAGGAACGCGGGTGCCATCTTGAGCCCGCCCTGGTGCGCAGCCCAGGCAAGGCATGCGCACCAAGGTGCCCACCCGAGGTGCACACCCGGGGCAAACCGGGCTCCGACTTCGTGCAGGCCGCACCTTGGAGCACACTTCGGAGCGCTCCTTGGTGCGCACCATGGTGCCCACCAGGGCGCGCAACCCAGCCAAGGTCTGCACACTAAGGTGCCCACCCCGGCGAAGGTGCACGCGAGGTGCGCACCCGGGGCAAACCGGGCTCCGACTTCGTGCACGCCATGGTGCCCACCGCGGCGAAGGTGCACGCGAGGTGCGCACCCGGGGCAAACCGGGCTCCGACTTCGTGCACGCCGCACCTTGGAGCACACTTCGGAGCGCTCCTTGGTGCGCACCATGGTGCCCACCAGGGCGCGCAACCCAGCCAAGGTGTGCGCACCAAGGTGCACGCGAGGTGCGCACCCGGGGCAAACCGGGGTCCGACTTCGTGCACGCCGCACCTTGGAGCACACATCGGAGCGCTCCCAGGTTCGCACCAGCGTTGCGCACCTTTGATGCGCTGCCTTCACTAATTTCCAGAAAAGGCAAAAAAAAACGATATTTTAAAATTTCCGTTCTGAAAGATAGTGAAAAAAACGGAACGCGGGTGCCATCTTGAGCCCTTCCTGGTGCGCAGCCCAGGCAAGTTGTGCGCACCAAGGTGCCCACCCTGGCGGAGGTGCGCGCCCGGGGCAAACCGGGCTCCGACTTCGTGCACTGCATGGTGCCCACCAAGGCGCGCAACCCAGCCAAGGTGCCCACCGCAGCGAAGGTGCACGCGAGGTGCACACCCGGGGCAAACCGGGCTCCGACTTCGTGCACGCCGCACCTTGGAGCACACTTCAGAGCGCTCCTTGGTGCGCACCAGGGCGCGCAACCCAGCCGAGGTGCCCACCCCGGCGAAGGTGCACGCGAGGTGCGCACCCGGGGCAAACCGGGCTCCGACTTCGTGCACGCCATGGTGCCCACCGCGGCGAAGGTGCGCACCCGGGGCAAACCGGGCTCCGACTTCGTGCACGCCGCACCTTGGAGCACACTTCGGAGCGCTCCTTGGTGCGCACCATGGTGCCCACCAGGCCGCGCAACCCAGCCAAGGTGTGCGCACCAAGGTGCACGCGAGGTGCGCACCCGGGGCAAACCGGGGTCCGACTTCGTGCACGCCGCACCTTGGAGCACACATCGGGGCGCTCCCGGGTTCGCACCGGCGTTGCGCACCGTGGTGGGCACCTCGGAGCACACCAAGGTGGGCAGCGAGGTGCGCACCTTTGATGCGATGCCTTCACTAATTTCCATAAAAGGCAAAAAAAAAACGAGATTTTAAAATTTCCGTTTTGAAAGATAGTGAGAAAAAGGGAATGCTGGTGCCATCTTGAGCCCGCCCTGGTGCGCAGCCCAGCCAAGGTTTGCGCACCAAGGTGCCCACCCTGGCGAAGGTGCGCGCCCGGGCAATTAACCCAACTTCCAACTTCGCGCGCGCCAGGGTGGGAGCGCACCCAACAACCGGGCCTGGGAAGAGCCAATGCGAGAAACCCCACCAAACTCTCTGACAAAAAAAGAGGGGGCGCTCCAGTAACCCCGCTTCGGAGCGCACCCTGGGCAAACCCAGCCAAGGTGCCCACCCCGGCCAAGGTGCAGGCGAGGTGCGCACCCGGGGCAAACCGGGCTCCGACAACGTGCACGCCGCACCTTGGAGCACACTTCGTAGCGCTCCCGGGTGCGCACCTCAGAGCACACCAAGGTGGGCAGCGAGGTGCGCACCTTTGATGCGCTGCCTTCACTAATTTCCAGAAAAGGCAAAAAAAAAAGGAGATTTTAAAATTTCCGTTTTGAAAGATAGTGAAAAAAACGGAACGCGCGTGCCATCTTGAGCCCGCCCTGGTGCGCAGCCCAGGTAAGGTGCCACCCTGGCAAAGGTGCGCACCCGGGCAATTAACCCTACTTCCGACTTCGTGCGCGCCAGGGTGGCAACCGGGCCTCGGAAGAGCCAATGCGAGAAACCCCACCAAACGCTCCGACAAAAAAAGAGGCGGCGCTCCAATAACCCCGCTTCGGAGCGCAGCCGGGGCAAACCAAGCCAAGGTGCCCACCCCGACGAAGGTGCACGCGAGGTGCGCACCCGGGGCAAACCGGGCTCCGACAACGTGCACGCAGCACCTTGGAGCACACTTCGAAGCACTCCCGGGTGCCCACCGGCGTTGCGCACCGTGGTGGGCAGCGAGGTGCGCACCTTTGATGCGCTGCCTTCACTAATTTCCAGAAAAAGGCAAAAAAAAATGAGATTTTAAAATTTCCGTTTTGAAAGATAGTGAAAAAAAAGGAACGCGGGTGCCATCTTGAGCCCGCCCTGGTGCGCAGCCCAGGCAAGGCATGCGCACCAAGGTGCCCACCCGAGGTGCACACCCGGGGCAAACCGGGCTCCGACTTCGTGCAGGCCGCACCTTGGAGCACACTTCGGAGCGCTCCTTGGTGCGCACCATGGTGCCCACCAGGGCGCACCCGAGGCAAACCGGGCTCCGACTTCGTGCACGCCGCACCTTGGAGCACACATCGGAGCGCTCCCAGGTTCGCACCAGCGTTGCGCACCTTTGATGCGCTGCCTTCACTAATTTCCAGAAAAGGCAAAAAAAAACGATATTTTAAAATTTCCGTTCTGAAAGATAGTGAAAAAAACGGAACGCGGGTGCCATCTTGAGCCCTTCCTGATGCGCAGCCCAGGCAAGTTGTGCGCACCAAGGTGCCCACCCTGGCGGAGGTGCGCGCCCGGGGCAAACCGGGCTCCGACTTCGTGCACTGCATGGTGCCCACCAAGGCGCGCAACCCAGCCAAGGTGCCCACCGCAGCGAAGGTGCACGCGAGGTGCGCACCCGAGGTGCACACCCGGGGCAAACCGGGCTCCGACTTCGTGCACGCCGCACCTTGGAGCACACTTCAGAGCGCTCCTTGGTACGCACCAGGGCGCGCAACCCAGCCAAGGTGCTCACCCCGGCGAAGGTGCACGCGAGGTGCGCACCCGGGGCAAACCGGGCTCGGACTTCGTGCACGCCGCACCTTGGAGCACACATCGGAGCGCTCCCGGGTTCGCACCAGCATTGCGCACCTTTGATGCGCTGCCTTCACTAATTTCCAGAAAAGGCAAAAAAAAGAAAAAAATGAGATTTTAAAATTTCCGTTTTGAAAGATAGTGAAAAAAACGGAACGCGGGTGCCATCTTGAGCCCGCCCTGGTGTGCAGCCCAGGCAAGTTGTGCGCACCAAGGCACCCACCCTGGCCAAGGTGGGTCACGGGGTGGGTCCTAGGGTGGGTAACGGGGTGGGTACTAAGGTGCGTGCCAAGGTGGGTCATAGGGTGGGTGCCAAGGTGGGCACCAGGGTGGGTGTGCACCAACCCTAGCCAGGGTAGGTCACGGGGTGGTTGTCGGGGTGGGCGTCAAGGAGCCAAGGTGGGTGGCAAGTAGCCAAGTTGCGTGCCAAGGTGGGTGTCGGGGTGGGTGCCAAGGATCCAAGGTGGGTGCCAAGGAACCAAGGTGGGTGTCTGGGTGGGTGCCGAGGTGGGAGCCAGGGTGGGTCCCAAGGTGAGTGCAAAGGTGGGTGCCAGGGTCAAGGTGAGTGCCAATGTGGGTTCCAAGGTGCCAGGGTCAGGGTGAGTGCCAATGTGGGTTCAAAGGTGCTAAGTTGGGTGCGAGGTTGGGTGCGAGGGTGGGTGGGTGCCAAGGTGTGCTAGGTGGAAGCCCGGGTGGGTCGGCATCCCATGGGTGTCGAGTTGGGTGCCTGATGGGTGCTTCTTGTCAAGTTTTAGTCGTCGGGACTCATTTCGAGCCTTAGAGGTCGTTTCTTGTCCGGTTGCCCTGTCTTCGACCTGGGAACCCAATTTTGGTCCTCGGGTCCCATTTTTTTTTGTCTCGCATCCCACTTTTGGCCTGTGGCCTTTTCGGGGTCGATTCTCGTTTTGGGCATCAGAGCATGTTTCTTCTCCTAAAACCCAATATTTGTTTATTAAGTCTCGGAACACATTTTTGTTCTCGTGGACCCATCATGGGTCTTGGAACGCATTTGTGGTCCTTGGGTCCCATTTTGCATCCCGAAACTTGTGTTTTGGTGCTTGATCCCTATTTTGGG
Source organism: Cryptomeria japonica (assembly GCF_030272615.1). Taxonomy (NCBI): domain Eukaryota; kingdom Viridiplantae; phylum Streptophyta; class Pinopsida; order Cupressales; family Cupressaceae; genus Cryptomeria; species Cryptomeria japonica. The sequence continues at coordinate 298,380 of NW_026728911.1, forward strand.
TGCCCACCTTGCACCAAGTGCGCACCCGGGGCAAACCGAGCGCCTTGGTGCACCGGGGCAAGATCGAGCGTGCACCCGAGGCGCCCCGAACATGCACCAAGGTGCACTCGGCCCACATGTGAGCGCAGGTCGTTGCGCCCGAGGTGGTGTGTGGGCACCGCGTTGCAGACGGGACACTGCACGCACACGACGCCCCCTCCAGGTGCACGCACGTAGGCCGGGCCGGGTGCACACCCGACGCCCTAGCAAGGTGCGCGCACCCGGGCAGGGCTCACACTTGGCGAACGGGGCGCACTTCGCGAGGGAGGGTGTGCACCTCGACGGGGGTGGGTGGCCGGGGTGGATTCGCACGTGGGTCGCGGTTTGCTAAGTACACACTGCGACAAGCTCATAACGGGTGCGATCATACCAGCATTAGTGCACCAGATCCCATCAGAACTCCGCAGTTAAGCGCGCTTGGGCCGGAGTAGTACTGGGATGGGTGACCTCCCGGGAAGTCCCGGTGTTGCACCCTTTTTTAGTTTTTCGCCGGGCGTCGCAATGCTATTTGAATAAACCTTTTGCCCGTTTGCGTTCTCGTCGGGGCCGGGCCGGGCCGGGGTGCGCTGCCCGCACTACCGCGCGCGCGGGGGCGACACCGAGCGCGCACCCGAGGCGCCCCGAGCACACAGGCCACGGTGCAACCCGGGCGTTGTGCGCGCACCCCGGTGCGCCCGAGGTGCTGCGCGCGCACCCAGGTGAAATCGGTGTGCACCTCGGCCAGTGCGCGCTCGGTCGAGTCGCGCACGTTGGCCAAGGTGCACGGTGATGTTTCTTACTCTAAGGTTCCGCACCAGACGCCCGGGACAGGTGAGCGAAGCTGGGCGGGGCCGGGTGCGCGGCCGGGGCAGGTGCACGCAGCTGGAGAGAGCTTTGGAGCACACTTCGGAGCGCACCAATGATGCGCTCCATTCAAAAGTTTCCTGAAAAGGCAAAAAAAGTTGAGATTATAGAATTTCCCACTTGAGAGATTGTAAAAAAAAAAAATTTAAAATGAAGGAAACGCGGGTGCCAAGGTGTGCGCAGCCCAGCCAAGGTGTGCGCACCAAGGCGCCCACCCTGGCGAAGGTGCACGCAAGGTGCGCACCCGAGGCAAACCGGACAATTAACCCAACTTTCGACTTCGCGCGCACCTTGGAGCGCACTTCGGAGCGCTCCTTGGTGCGCACCAATCTTGGGCACCTCGGAGTGCACCATGGCGCCCACCAAGGTGCGCACCCGGGGCAAACCGAGCTCCGACTTCGTGCGCACCTTGGAGCGCACGAAAGGTGCGCACCATGGCGCCCACCAAGGTGCGCAGCCCAGCCAAGGCGTGCGCATCAAGGTGCGCACCCTGGCGAAGGTGCGCACCCGGGGCAAACCGAGCTCCGACTTCGTGCGCACCTTGGAGCGCACAAAAGGTGCGCAACCCAGCCAAGGTGTGCGCACCCCGGTCAAACCGAGCTCCGAATCGTGCGCACCAGAGGTGCACGCCATCGTGCGCACCTTGGAGCACACTTCGGAGCCCTCCTTGGTGCGCGCCGATGTTGCGCACCTCGGAGCGCACCCGGGGAAAACAATGCAATTAACCCGACTTTCGACTTCGTGGGCACCTCGGAGCGCTCTCGGGTTCGCACCTCGGAGCACACCGAGGTGCGCACCTTTGATGCGCTGCCTTCACCAATTTCCAGAAAAGGCAAGAAAACATTGAGAAGGTGTGCGCACCGAGGTGCCCACCCTGGCGAAGGTGCACGCGAGGTGCGCACCCGGGGCAAACCGGGCTCCGACTTCGTGCACGCCGCACCTTGGAGCACACTTCGGAGCGCTCCTTGGTGCGCACCAGGGCGCGCAACCCAGCCGAGGTGCCCACCCCGGCGAAGGTGCACGCGAGGTGCGCACCCGGGGCAAACCGGGCTCCGACTTCGTGCACGCCATGGTGCCCACCGCGGCGAAGGTGCACGCGAGGTGCGCACCCGGGGCAAACCGGGCTCCGACTTCGTGCACGCCGCACCTTGGAGCACACTTCGGAGCGCTCCTTGGTGCGCACCATGGTGCCCACCAGGGCGCGCAACCCCGCCGAAGGTGCACGCGAGGTGCGCACCCGGGGCAAACCGGGCTCCGACTTCGTGCACGCCGCACCTTGGAGCACACTTCGGAGCGCTCCTTGGTGCGCACCATGGTGCCCACCAGGGCGCGCAACCCCGCCGAAGGTGCACGCGAGGTGCGCACCCGGGGCAAACCGGGCTCCGACTTCGTGCACGCCATGGTGCGCACCGCGGCGAAGGTGCGCACCCGGGGCAAACCGGGCTCCGACTTCGTGCACGCCGCACCTTGGAGCACACTTCGGAGCGCTCCTTGGTGCGCACCAGGGCGCGCAACCCAGCCGAGGTGCCCACCCCGGCGAAGGTGCACGCGAGGTGCGTACCCGGGGCAAACCGGGCTCCGACTTCGTGCACGCCGCACCTTGGAGCACACTTCGGAGCGCTCCTTGGTGCGCACCATGGTGCCCACCAGGCCGCGCAACCCAGCCAAGGTGTGCGCACCAAGGTGCACGCGAGGTGCGCACCCGGGGCAAACCGGGGTCCGACTTCGTGCACGCCGCACCTTGGAGCACACATCGGGGCGCTCCCGGGTTCGCACCGGCGTTGCGCACCGTGGTGGGCACCTCGGAGCACACCAAGGTGGGCAGCGAGGTGCGCACCTTTGATGCGATGCCTTCACTAATTTCCATAAAAGGCAAAAAAAAAACGAGATTTTAAAATTTCCGTTTTGAAAGATAGTGAGAAAAAGGGAATGCTGGTGCCATCTTGAGCCCGCCCTGGTGCGCAGCCCAGCCAAGGTGTGTGCACCAAGGTGCCCACCCTGGCGAAGGTGCGCGCCCGGGCAATTAACCCAACTTCCAACTTCGCGCGCGCCAGGGTGGGAGCGCACCCAACAACCGGGCCTGGGAAGAGCCAATGCGAGAAACCCCACCAAACGCTCTGACAAAAAAAGAGGGGGCGCTCCAGTAACCCCGCTTCGGAGCGCACCCTGGGCAAACCCAGCCAAGGTGCCCACCCCGGCCAAGGTGCAGGCGAGGTGCGCACCCGGGGCAAACCGGGCTCCGACAACGTGCACGCCGCACCTTGGAGCACACTTCGTAGCGCTCCCGGGTGCGCACCTCAGAGCACACCAAGGTGGGCAGCGAGGTGCGCACCTTTGATGCGCTGCCTTCACTAATTTCCAGAAAAGGCAAAAAAAAAAGGAGATTTTAAAATTTCCGTTTTGAAAGATAGTGAAAAAAACGGAACGCGCGTGCCATCTTGAGCCCGCCCTGGTGCGCAGCCCAGGTAAGGTGCCCACCCTGGCAAAGGTGCGCACCCGGGCAATTAACCCTACTTCCGACTTCGTGCGCGCCAGGGTGGCAACCGGGCCTCGGAAGAGCCAATGCGAGAAACCCCACCAAACGCTCCGACAAAAAAAGAGGCGGCGCTCCAATAACCCCGCTTCGGAGCGCAGCCGGGGCAAACCCAGCCAAGGTGCCCACCCCGACGAAGGTGCACGCGAGGTGCGCACCCGGGGCAAACCGGGCTCCGACAACGTGCACGCAGCACCTTGGAGCACACTTCGAAGCACTCCCGGGTGCCCACCGGCGTTGCGCACCGTGGTGGGCAGCGAGGTGCGCACCTTTGATGCGCTGCCTTCACTAATTTCCAGAAAAAGGCAAAAAAAAATGAGATTTTAAAATTTCCGTTTTGAAAGATAGTGAAAAAAAAGGAACGCGGGTGCCATCTTGAGCCCGCCCTGGTGCGCAGCCCAGGCAAGGCATGCGCACCAAGGTGCCCACCCGAGGTGCACACCCGGGGCAAACCGGGCTCCGACTTCGTGCAGGCCGCACCTTGGAGCACACTTCGGAGCGCTCCTTGGTGCGCACCATGGTGCCCACCAGGGCGCGCAACCCAGCCAAGGTCTGCACACCAAGGTGCCCACCCCGGCGAAGGTGCACGCGAGGTGCGCACCCGGGGCAAACCGGGCTCCGACTTCGTGCACGCCATGGTGCCCACCGCGGCGAAGGTGCACGCGAGGTGCGCACCCGGGGCAAACCGGGCTCCGACTTCGTGCAC
>NW_026728911.1:312500-327500 GCF_030272615.1 Cryptomeria japonica
GCCAGAGATCGGACTGCTACGATTTACCCCAACAATCATCGTGCCACTCTTCGCAGAGAGGTGATAGACGCCAACGAGCCCGCGCATAGCAATCGAGGTGTAAAAAGGGCGTTGAAGGCAGGAAGCCTGGACGAAAGAGGCTACGAGGTCACCTCGAAGCGGTCTAAGAATCGGGCGCACTTGGGGCGACTACCAGTGCCAACCCCTTATCCCGCGGTGCGTCCGACACACAGAAATTTCCAAGGCGGCCAAGGAGCCTCCCCGCATAGCAATCGGGGTGTGAGGTTACGGATGCAGCATTGATAGCAATCGAGGTGTGAGGCGAAGGATGCAGAAGTGAGAGCCGAGGGATGTAGCAGAGATAGCAATCGGGGTGTGTGATGCAGAAGAGATAGCAATCGAGGTGTGCGGTGGGAAGGGCCCAGCAGCCAGAATGCATGAAGCGACGGATGAAGCAGTGATGACAACCGGGCTGTGAGGAGAGGAGGGATGCAGCCAAGAAAGCAATCAGGGCTCGAGGCAAGGGATGCATCAAGGATAGCAATCATGTTGTGAGGCGAGATTCCAAAGGCTAAACGTGAGAGGCTGCAGGGTCGACTCAGAGAGGTCTATGCATGTGAGAGGCTGAAAGCAAGGTCGACTCGGAGCGGTCTATGCATCGGGCGCGCTTGGGGCGACTACCAGTGCCAACCCCTTATCCCGCGACGCGTCCGACAAAGAGAACGTTCCAAGGCGGCAGAGGAGGTTACCAGCCGAAGGATGCAGTAGCAATAACAGGTATAGTTCCGCGGCGGCCGAGAAGACTCACCGCATAGGAATCGGGATGCGAGGCGAGGGATGCGGCGGGAAGGCCCCGACGGCTAAACGGAAGAGGCTGCAGGGCCGCCTCGGAATGGTCCAAGCATCGGATGCGATTGGGACGACTACCAGTGCCAACCCCTTATCCCGCGATGCGTCCGATACACAGATAGTTCCAAGGCGGCCGAGGAGCCTCACCGCATATCAATCGGGGTGCGAGGCGAGGGATGGGGCGGGAAGGCCCCAACGGCTAGACGGAAGAGGCTTCAGGGCCACCTCGGAATGGTCCAAGCATCGGACGCGCTTGGGGCGACTGCCAGTGCCAACCCCTTATCCCGCGATGCGTCCGATACACAGATGGTTCCAAGGCGGCCGAGGAGCCTCACCGCATAGCAATCGGGGGTGCGAGGCGAGGGATGGGGCGGGAAGGCCCCAACGGCTAGACGGAAGAGGCTTCAGGGCCGCCTAGGAATGGTCCAAGCATCGGACACGCTTGGGGCGACTACCAGTGACAGCCCCCTATCCCGCGATGCGTCCGATACGAAGATGGTTCCAAGGCGGCCGAGGAGCCTCACCGCATAGCAATCGGGGTGCGAGGTGGGGGATGCGGCGAGATGGCCCCAACGGCTAGACGGAAGAGGCCACAGGGCCGCGTCGGAATAGTCCAAGCATCGGACGCGCTTGGGGCGACTACCAGTGACAACCCCTTATCCCGCGATGCGTCCGATACGAAGATAGTTCCAAGGCGGCCGAGGAGCCTCACCGCATAGCAATCGGGGTGCGAGGTGGGGGATGCGGCGAGATGGCCCCAACGGCTAGACGGAAGAGGCTGCAGGGCCGCCTCGGAATAGTCCAAGCATCGGACGCGCTTGGGGCCACTACCAGTGACAACCCCTTATCCCGCAATGCGTCCGATACGAAGATAGTTCCAAGGCGGCCGAAGAGCCTCACCGCATAGCAATCGGGGTGCGAGGTGGGGGATGCGGCGAGATGGCCCCAACGGCTAGACGGAAGAGGCCACAGGGCCGCCTCGGAATAGTCCAAGCATCGGACGCGCTTGGGGCGACTACCAGTGACAACCCCTTATCCCGCGATGCGTCCGATACGAAGATAGTTCCCAGGCGGCCGAGGAGCCTCACCGCATAGCAATCGGGGTGCGAGGCGAGGGATGCGGCGAGATGGCCCCAAAGGCTAGACGGAAGAGGCTGCAGGGCTGCCTCGGAATAGTCCAAGCATCGGACGCGCTTGGGGCGACTACCACTGCCAACCCCTTATCCCGCGATGCGTCCGATACACAGATAGTTCCGAGGCGGCCGAGGAGGTGGGGGATGCAGCGAGATGGCCCCAACGGCTAGACGGAAGAGGCTGCAGGGCCGCCTCGGAATAGTCCAAGCATCGGACGCGCTTGGGGCGACTACCAGTGACAACCCCTTATCCCGCGATGCGTCCGATACACAGATAGTTCCGAGGCGGCCAAGGAGCCTCACCGCATAGCAATCGTGGTGCGAGGTGGGGGATGCGGCGAGATGGCCCCAACGGCTAGACGGAAGAGGCTGCAGGGCCGCCTCGGAATGGTCCAAGCATCGGATGCGCTTGGGGCGACTACCACTGCCAACCCCTTATCCCGCGATGCGTCCGATACACAGATAGTTCCAAGGCGGCCGAGGAGCCTCACAGCATAGCAATCAGGGTGCGAGGCGAGGGATGCGGCGAGAAAGCCCCAACGGCTAGAGGGAAGAGGCTTCAGGTCCGCCTCGGAATGGTCCAAGCATCGGACGCGCTTGGGGCGACTACCAGTGACAACCCCTTATCCCGCGACGCGTCCGATACACAGATAGTTCCAAGGCGGCCGAGGAGCCTCACCGCATAGCAATCGGGGTGCGAGGCGAGGGATGCGGCGAGAAGGACCCAACGGCTACACGGAAGAGGCTTCGGGGCCGCCTCGGAATGGTCCAAGCATCGGACGCGCTTGGGGCGACTACCAGTGACAACCCCTTATCCCGCGACGCGTCCGATACACAGATAGTTCCAAGGCGGCCGAGGAGCCTCACCGCATAGCAATCGGGGTGCGAGGCGAGGGATGCGGCGAGAAGGACCCAACGGCTACACGGAAGAGGCTTCGGGGCCGCCTCGGAATGGTCCAAGCATCGGACGCGCTTGGGGCGACTACCAGTGACAACCCCTTATCCCGCGACGCGTCCGATACACAGATAGTTCCAAGGCGGCCGAGGAGCCTCACCGCATAGCAATCGGGGTGCGAGGCGAGGGATGCGGCGAGAAGGACCCAACGGCTAGACGGAAGAGGCTTCGGGTCCGCCTCGGAATGGTCCAAGCATCGGACGCGCTTGGGGCGACTACCAGTGACAACCCCTTATCCCGCGACGCGTCCGATACACAGATAGTTCCAAGGCGGCCGAGGAGCCTCACCGCATAGCAATCGGGGTGCGAGGCGAGGGATGCGGCGAGAAGGACCCAACGGCTAGACGGAAGAGGCTTCGGGTCCGCCTCGGAATGGTCCAAGCATCGGACGCGCTTGGGGCGACTACCAGTGACAACCCCTTATCCCGCGACGCGTCCGATACACAGATAGTTCCAAGGCGGCCGAGGAGCCTCACCGCATAGCAATCGGGGTGCGAGGCGAGGGATGCGGCGAGAAGGACCCAACGGCTAGACGGAAGAGGCTTCGGGTCCGCCTCGGAATGGTCCAAGCATCGGACGCGCTTGGGGCGACTACCAGTGACAACCCCTTATCCCGCGACGCGTCCGATACACAGATAGTTCCGAGGCGGCCGAGGAGCCTCACCGCATAGCAATCGGGGTGCGAGGCGAAGGATGCGGCGAGAAGGACCCAACGGCTAGACGGAAGAGGCTTCGGGTCCGCCTCGGAATGGTCTAAGCATCGGACGCGCTTGGGGCGACTACCAGTGACAACCCCTTATCCCGCGACGCGTCCGATACACAGATAGTTCCAAGGCGGCCGAGGAGCCTCACCGCATAGCAATCGGGGTGCGAGGCGAGGGATGCGGCGAGAAGGACCCAACGGCTAGACGGAAGAGGCTTCAGGGCCGCCTCGGAATGGTCCAAGCATCGAACGCGCTTGGGGCGACTACCAGTGACAACCCCTTATCCCGCGACGCGTCCGATACACAGATAGTTCCGAGGCGGCCGAGGAGCCTCACCGCATAGCAATCGGGGTGCGAGGCGAGGGATGCGGCGAGAAGGACCCAACGGCTAGACGGAAGAGGCTTCAGGGCCGCCTCGGAATGGTCCAAGCATCGGACGCGCTTGGGGCGACTACCAGTGACAACCCCTTATCCCGCGACGCGTCCGATACACAGATAGTTCCGAGGCGGCCGAGGAGCCTCACCGCATAGCAATCGGGGTGCGAGGCGAGGGATGCGGCGAGAAGGACCCAACGGCTAGACGGAAGAGGCTTCAGGGCCGCCTCGGAATGGTCCAAGCATCGGACGCGCTTGGGGCGACTACCAATGACAACCCCTTATCCCGCGACGCGTCCGATACACAGATAGTTCCGAGGCGGCCGAGGAGCCTCACCGCATAGCAATCGGGGTGCGAGGCGAGGGATGCGGCGAGAAGGACCCAACGGCTAGACGGAAGAGGCTTCAGGGCCGCCTCGGAATGGTCCAAGCATCGGACGCGCTTGGGGCGACTACCAGTGACAACCCCTTATCCCGCGACGCGTCCGATACACAGATAGTTCCGAGGCGGCCGAGGAGCCTCACCGCATAGCAATCGGGGTGCGAGGCGAGGGATGCGGCGAGAAGGACCCAACGGCTAGACGGAAGAGGCTTCAGGGCCGCCTCGGAATGGTCCAAGCATCGGACGCGCTTGGGGCGACTACCGTTGCCAACCCCTTATCCCGCGATGCGTCTGATACACAGATAGTTCCGAGGCGGCCGAGGAGCCTCACCGCATAGCAATCGGGTTGCGAGGCAGATTATTGGGAAGGGAACCCCCTGGGATGCGGCTCAAGCAGTGCCCAAAGGGACTGGAATGCGGAATCACATCGAGAGACCCAAATGCTATACGAGGGCTCAAATCGAATTATCGATTTGGCCACGACATGGACGCATCGGAACGACTACCTTTGCCGAACCACTCGCAATTGCATCCATACCGAAACCAATAGACATTTCCGTTAGAGCCCTCGCATAGCATTCGGGAATCTCGCATGCCCCTCTAAATCGACCAATGCTGGCGCTCAATGAAAATCCGAGCGCTACCACCGTTCGAGCGCCAGCATTGGTCGAGTTAGAGGGGCACGGGGGAGAATGCTCCAGTCAACACCTCCCCTATATAAGTTATTTGTCCGATTCTCGCACAACCGTAGTCTGCCTCGTCGAATCAAACAACGGTCCCAGATTCCGACTTCCGTTCCGTAGAGACCCAAAAGCTAGATGGAGGCTCGCAAGAAAGAGAGTCGGCGCATAGCAATCGGGTTTCTCGAACGTTTAGGGACCGAGCTCACTTGCGGATAGGGCAAAATCCGCCAAGCAACCCAAAAGCTAGACGGGGGCTCGAATCGAATCGCCTAGGCGGCCACAACAACGACGTGTTGGATCGACTACCAGTGCCAAACCATTCAGCAAGACTAGTCTGTGTCGAGGCCGGATAGAGATTCTCAGAGAGCGCCCGCATAGCATTTAGGAGACCTGCCGCGTCCCTCACACTCGACAAATGGTGGTGCACGTTTATAAATCCGAGCGATCCCAACCCTTTCAAGCACCAACATCGGTCGAGATAGAGGGGCACGGAGGGGGCTGCGTGAGACAACACAGTCCCCTATATAAGTTATTTGTCCGATTCTCACACATCCGAAGAATGGTCATCAAATCGGACAACAGCCCAAACTTCCGACTTCCGTCCCAGAAAGCCCAAGAGCTATCTAAAACGTTCATGGCCGGAACTCGATCGCGGCTATACCAGTCCGCCAAGCAACCCAAAAGCTAGACTGGAGCTCTAGTCGAATCACCTCTGTGGCCATTGCAAGGACGTGTTGGAGCGACTACCATTGCCGAACCATTCCGCAGGTCGAGTCCATACCAAGGCCGCATAGAGATTCACGATGAGCTCCTGCATAGCAATCAGGAGACTTGCCGTGTCCATCACAATCGATAAATCCTGGTGCAAGATTTTTGCATCCGAGCGCTCCAACCAGTCGAGCACCAGCATCAATCGACATAAACGGGCACGGGGGGAGGATGCTCGAGAACACTACCTCCCCTATATAAGTTATTTGTCCGATTCTCAAGCAGCCGAAGTCTGGTCATCGAATCGGGTCAAAGACCACAACTTCCGACTTTACCCACAATGCAAGTCATCGAATCGAACATCGGCCCCCGAGTCGGACTCCATGCGTATGTCAGGTCATCGGACCCAAATTCCGCCTTCCTGCGCATGGCGGGCCATCAATATCAACTCGGTCATCGGACCCAAACTCCGCCTTTTTGCGTATGGCACGCCTTCAAATCGGTCATCGGACCCAAATTCCGCCTTCCTGTGCATGGCGGGCCATCAACATCAACTCGGTCATCGGACCCAAATTCCGCCTTTCTGCGCATGGCACGCCATCAACTCGGTCATCGGACCCAAATTCCGCCTTCCTGCGCATGGCAGGTCATCGGACACAAATTCAGACCTCGCCAATATGCCTACGTATCGAATCGGTCATCGGACCCAACTTCCGACTTCATCCATACTGTAGGGTCTTTGAGGTTGGCGCGGTGCGCTCAACCCAGGGAGTCGACCCATCGAAGCATACACCTCCCCTATATAAGCTATTTGTCCGATTCCCACACCTGTGTAGTTTGCACCTCTGACCAGGACATCGACCCCAACTTCCGAACTCGACTGCAACGACGGCACCAGCGCCTTGGTGCGCACCTTGCGACGCACAGTCCCAACATTCGCCTTCCTGCACATGGCAGGTCATCGGACCCAAATTCCGACCTCGCGAGTATGCCTACATATCGAATCGGTCATCGGACCCAACTTCCGACTTCATCCATACCGTAGGGTCTTTGAGGTTGGCGCGGTGCGCTCAACCCGGGGAGTCGACCCAACGAAGCATACACCTCCCCTATATAAGCTATTTGTCCGATTCCCACACCTGTGTAGTTTGCACCTCCGATCAAGACATCGACCCCAACTTCCGAACTCGCCTCCAACGACCGAACCAGCGCCTTGGTGCGCACCTTGCAACGCACAGTGCCAACATTCGCCTTCCTGCACGTGGCAGGTCATCGGACCCAAATTCCGACCTCGCGAGTATGCCTACATATCGAATCGGTCATCGGACCCAACTTCCGACTTCATCCATACCGTAGGGTCTTTGAGGTTGGCGCGGTGCGCTCAACCCGGGGAGTCGACCCAACGAAGCATACACCTCCCCTATATAAGCTATTTGTCCGATTCCCACACCTGTGTAGCTTGCACCTCCGATCAGGACATCGACCCCAACTTCCGAACTCGACTAAAAAGACCGCACCAGCGCCTTGGTGTGCACCTTGCAACGCACAGTGTCAACATTCGCCTTCCTGCACATGGCAGGTCATCGGACCCAAATTCCGACCTCATGAGCATACCTACTAATCGAATTGGTCATCGGACCCAACTTCCGACTTCATCCATACCGTAGGGTCTTTGAGGTTGGCGCGGTGCGCTCAACCTGGGGAGTCGACCCATCGAAGCATACACCTCCCCTATATAAGCTATTTGTCCGATTCCGACACCTGTGTAGTTTGCACCTCCGCTCAGGACATCGACCCCAACTTCCGAACTCGCCTGCAACGACCGAACCAGCGCCTTGGTGCGCACCAAAAGTGCGCACTTTTGGAGGGCACTTTTGTGCGCTCCAAAGGTGCGCACTTTTGGAGGGCACTTTTCTGCGCTCCAAAGGTGCGCACTTTTGGAGGGCACTTTTTGGAGGGCACTTTTCTGCGCTCCAAAGGTGCGCACTTTTGGAGGGCACTTTTTGGAGGGCACTTTTCTGCGCTCCAAAGGTGCGCACTTTTGGAGGGCACTTTTTGGAGGGCACTTTTCTGCGCTCCAAAGGTGCGCACTTTTGGAGGGCACTTTTTGGAGGGCACTTTTCTGCGCTCCAAAGGTGCGCACTTTTGGAGGGCACTTTTCTGCGCTCCAAAGGTGCGCACTTTTGGAGGGCACTTTTTGGAGGGCACTTTTCTGCGCTCCAAAGGTGCGCACTTTTGGAGGGCACTTTTCTGCGCTCCAAAGGTGCGCACTTTTGGAGGGCACTTTTTGGAGGGCACTTTTCTGCGCTCCAAAGGTGCGCACTTTTGGAGGGCACTTTTGTGCACTCCAAAGGTGCGCACTTTTGGAGGGCACTTTTCCTGTGCTCCAAAGGTGCACACCTAGGTGAGCACCTTCGACCACACCTTGTAGCACACCAAACTCTGACTTTCGACTTCATCCGCAATGCAGGGTCTTTGAGGTTGGCGCAATGCGCACAACCAGGGGAGTCGACCCATCAAACCCAACACCTCCCCTATATAAGCTATTTGTCTGATTCTCATACATGCGTAGCCTGCAGGAGCAATTAGGACATCGACCCCAACTTTCGGCTTCTAAACGAAAACAAGGTCTTTGAGGTTGGTGTAATGCGAACAACTAGGGGAGTCAACCCATCAAACCCAACACCTCCCCTATATAAGCTATTTGTCTGATTCTCATACATGTGTAGTCTACAGGAGCAATTAGGACATCGACCCCAACTTTTGACTTCTTAACGAAAACAAGGTCTTTGAGGTTGACGTAATGCGCACAACCAGGGGAGTCGACCCATCAAACCCAACACCTCCCCTATATAAGCTATTTGTCCGATTCTCATACATGTGTAGCCTGCAGGAGCCATTAGGACATTGACCCCAACTTTTGACTTCTTAACGAAAACAAGGTCTTTGAGGTTGGCGTAATGCGCACAACCAAGGGAGTTGACCCATCAAACCCAACACCTCCCCTATATAAGCTATTTGTCTGATTCTCATACATGTGTAGCCTGCAACAACGATTAGGACATCCACCCCAACTTCTGAATTCGTCTGCGTTGACCGCACCAAAGGTGCACGCCTTGGTGCTCACCAAAATCCGACTTCCGACTTCTTCTGCTATGCGGGGTCTTTGAGGTTGGCGCAGTGCGCACAACCAGGGGAGTCAACCCACCGAATGCAACACCTCCCCTATATAAGCTATTTGTCTGATTCTCATACATGCGTAGACTGCAGCAATGATTAGGACATCCACCCCAACTTTTGACTTCTTAAACAAGACAGGGTCTTTGAAGTTGGTGCAGTGCACACAACCAGGGGAGTCGACCCATCAAACGCAACACCTCCCCTATATAAAGCTATTTGTCCGATTCTCATACGTGTAGTCTGCAGCAGCGATTAGGACATCGACCCCAACTTCCGAATTCGTTTGCATTGACCGCACCAAAGGTGCACGCCTTGGTGTGCACCCTGGAGTGCACTTTGGTGCTCACCTCGGTGCACACTTTGGTGTGCACCTCGGTGTGCACCAAAGGTGCGCACCTTGGAGCGCACCAAAGGTGTACACTTTGGAGCGCACCACATAGGGTCTTTGAGAGGTTGGCGCAGTGCGCACACCAAGGTGGGTGTTGAGGTGCGTGCCGAGGTGGGTGGGTGCTAGGGTGCGCTCCATGGTGGGTGCCAGGGTGGGTGCGTGCTAGGGTGGATTCCAAAGAGGGTCATAGGGTGGGTGCCAAGGTGGGTTGGTGATATAGTGGGTTCAAAGGTGGGTACTAGGGTGGGTTCCAAGGTGGGTCACAAGTTGGGTGCCAGGATGCGTGGGTGTTAGGTTGGGTGCCAAGGTGGGCTCCTGCGTGGGTGGGTGCTAGGGTGGGTTTCAAGGTGGACGCGAGGGCGGGTGCCAAGGTGGGTAACAAGTTGGGTGTTAGGATGGGTGAGTGCTAGAGTGGGTGCCAAGGTGGGTGGGTGCTAAGGTGGATGCCAAGGTGGTTCACAGGGTGGGTGGGTTCTAGGGTGAGTTCCAAGGTGGGTCACAGGTTCAGTGCTAGGGTGGGTGTCAAGGCGGGTGTCGAGGTGCCTGGGTGCTAGGGTGTGGATGCCAATGTGGGTCATAGGGTGGGTACTAGGGTGGGCTGCAATGTGGGTGCCAAGGTGGGTAACATGCTCGGTGGGTTCTAAATTGGGTGCCAGGGTGGGTGTGCACCCACCTTGCCCGAGGTGGGTGCCAAGGTGCCAGTGTGGGTGGGTGCTAAGGTGGATGCCAAGGTGGGTGAGAAGGTGGGTGATAGGTTGAGTGGTAGGATGGGTGGGTGCCAAGATGGGTCACAGGGTGGGTGCAAGGGTGGGTAGGTGCTAGGGTTGGTGTCAGGGTGGGTGGGTGCTAGGTTGGGTTCCAAGGTGGGTGCGAGGGTGAGTGTCAAGGTGGGTCACAGGTTAGGTGCTAGGATGGGTGAGTGCTAGGGTGCAAAGGTGCCAGGGTGGGTGCTAGGATGGGTCGATGCTAGGGTGAGTGGCAAGGTGGGTCCACAAGTGTCAAGGTGGGTGCCGAGGTGGGTGCCAAGTCGGCGACTGCTATGGTGGATGCCAAGGTGGGTCACGGGGTGGGTGCCAAGTTGCTAGGTTGGGTTCCAAGGTGGGTGCCAACGTGGGTGCTAGGGTGCGTGGGTTAAAGGGTGTGTCACAACGTGGGTGCCAGGATGGGTGCGCACCCACACTGGCCAAGACGGGTGCGGGTGCAAGGTTGGGTTCCAAGCCCGGTCACAGGCTGGGTGCTAGGATGGGTGGGTGCCAAGGTGGGCACCAGGGTGGGTGCACCCACCCTGGCCAAGGTGGGTCACGGGGTGGGTCCTAGGGTGGGTAACGGGGTGGGTACTAAGGTGCGTGCCAAGGTGGGTCATAGGGTGGGTGCCAAGGTGGGCACCAGGGTGGGTGTGCACCAACCCTAGCCAGGGTAGGTCACGGGGTGGTTGTCGGGGTGGGCGTCAAGGAGCCAAGGTGGGTGGCAAGTAGCCAAGTTGCGTGCCAAGGTGGGTGTCGGGGTGGGTGCCAAGGATCCAAGGTGGGTGCCAAGGAACCAAGGTGGGTGTCTGGGTGGGTGCCGAGGTGGGAGCCAGGGTGGGTCCCAAGGTGAGTGCAAAGGTGGGTGCCAGGGTCAAGGTGAGTGCCAATGTGGGTTCCAAGGTGCCAGGGTCAGGGTGAGTGCCAATGTGGGTTCAAAGGTGCTAAGTTGGGTGCGAGGTTGGGTGCGAGGGTGGGTGGGTGCCAAGGTGTGCTAGGTGGAAGCCCGGGTGGGTCGGCATCCCATGGGTGTCGAGTTGGGTGCCTGATGGGTGCTTCTTGTCAAGTTTTAGTCGTCGGGACTCATTTCGAGCCTTAGAGGTCGTTTCTTGTCCGGTTGCCCTGTCTTCGACCTGGGAACCCAATTTTGGTCCTCGGGTCCCATTTTTTTTTGTCTCGCATCCCACTTTTGGCCTGTGGCCTTTTCGGGGTCGATTCTCGTTTTGGGCATCAGAGCATGTTTCTTCTCCTAAAACCCAATATTTGTTTATTAAGTCTCGGAACACATTTTTGTTCTCGTGGACCCATCATGGGTCTTGGAACGCATTTGTGGTCCTTGGGTCCCATTTTGCATCCCGAAACTTGTGTTTTGGTGCTTGATCCCTATTTTGGGTGCCCACCTTGCACCAAGTGCGCACCCGGGGCAAACCGAGCGCCTTGGTGCACCGGGGCAAGATCGAGCGTGCACCCGAGGCGCCCCGAACATGCACCAAGGTGCACTCGGCCCACATGTGAGCGCAGGTCGTTGCGCCCGAGGTGGTGTGTGGGCACCGCGTTGCAGACGGGACACTGCACGCACACAACGCCCCCTCCAGGTGCACGCACGTAGGCCGGGCCGGGTGCACACCCGACGCCCTAGCAAGGTGCGCGCACCCGGGCAGGGCTCACACTTGGCGAACGGGGCGCACTTCGCGAGGGAGGGTGTGCACCTCGACGGGGGTGGGTGGCCGGGGTGGATTCGCACGTGGGTCGCGGTTTGCTAAGTACACACTGCGACAAGCTCATAACGGGTGCGATCATACCAGCGTTAGTGCACCGGATCCCATCAGAACTCCGCAGTTAAGCGCGCTTGGGCCGGAGTAGTACTGGGATGGGTGACCTCCCGGGAAGTCCCGGTGTTGCACCCTTTTTTAGTTTTTCGCCGGGCGTCGCAATGCTATTTGAATAAACCTTTTGCCCGTTTGCGTTCTCGTCGGGGCCGGGCCGGGCCGGGGTGCGCTGCCCGCACTACCGCGCGCGCGGGGGCGACACCGAGCGCGCACCCGAGGCGCCCCGAGCACACAGGCCACGGTGCAACCCGGGCGTTGTGCGCGCACCCCGGTGCGCCCGAGGTGCTGCGCGCGCACCCAGGTGAAATCGGTGTGCACCTCGGCCAGTGCGCGCTCGGTCGAGTCGCGCACGTTGGCCAAGGTGCACGGTGATGTTTCTTACTCTAAGGTTCCGCACCAGACGCCCGGGACAGGTGAGCGAAGCTGGGCGGGGCCGGGTGCGCGGCCGGGGCAGGTGCACGCAGCTGGAGAGAGCTTTGGAGCACACTTCGGAGCGCACCAATGATGCGCTCCATTCAAAAGTTTCCTGAAAAGGCAAAAAAAGTTGAGATTATAGAATTTCCCACTTGAGAGATTGTAAAAAAAAAAATTTAAAATGAAGGAAACGCGGGTGCCAAGGTGTGCGCAGCCCAGCCAAGGTGTGCGCACCAAGGCGCCCACCCTGGCGAAGGTGCACGCAAGGTGCGCACCCGAGGCAAACCGGACAATTAACCCAACTTTCGACTTCGCGCGCACCTTGGAGCGCACTTCGGAGCGCTCCTTGGTGCGCACCAATCTTGGGCACCTCGGAGTGCACCATGGCGCCCACCAAGGTGCGCACCCGGGGCAAACCGAGCTCCGACTTCGTGCGCACCTTGGAGCGCACGAAAGGTGCGCACCATGGCGCCCACCAAGGTGCGCAGCCCAGCCAAGGCGTGCGCATCAAGGTGCGCACCCTGGCGAAGGTGCGCACCCGGGGCAAACCGAGCTCCGACTTCGTGCGCACCTTGGAGCGCACAAAAGGTGCGCAACCCAGCCAAGGTGTGCGCACCCCGGTCAAACCGAGCTCCGAATCGTGCGCACCAGAGGTGCACGCCATCGTGCGCACCTTGGAGCACACTTCGGAGCCCTCCTTGGTGCGCGCCGATGTTGCGCACCTCGGAGCGCACCCGGGGAAAACAATGCAATTAACCCGACTTTCGACTTCGTGGGCACCTCGGAGCACTCTCGGGTTCGCACCTCGGAGCACACCGAGGTGCGCACCTTTGATGCGCTGCCTTCACCAATTTCCAGAAAAGGCAAGAAAACATTGAGAAGGTGTGCGCACCGAGGTGCCCACCCTGGCGAAGGTGCACGCGAGGTGCGCACCCGGGGCAAACCGGGCTCCGACTTCGTGCACGCCGCACCTTGGAGCACACTTCGGAGCGCTCCTTGGTGCGCACCAGGGCGCGCAACCCAGCCGAGGTGCCCACCCCGGCGAAGGTGCACGCGAGGTGCGCACCCGGGGCAAACCGGGCTCCGACTTCGTGCACGCCATGGTGCCCACCGCGGCGAAGGTGCACGCGAGGTGCGCACCCGGGGCAAACCGGGCTCCGACTTCGTGCACGCCGCACCTTGGAGCACACTTCGGAGCGCTCCTTGGTGCGCACCATGGTGCCCACCAGGGCGCGCAACCCCGCCGAAGGTGCACGCGAGGTGCGCACCCGGGGCAAACCGGGCTCCGACTTCGTGCACGCCGCACCTTGGAGCACACTTCGGAGCGCTCCTTGGTGCGCACCATGGTGCCCACCAGGGCGCGCAACCCCGCCGAAGGTGCACGCGAGGTGCGCACCCGGGGCAAACCGGGCTCCGACTTCGTGCACGCCATGGTGCGCACCGCGGCGAAGGTGCGCACCCGGGGCAAACCGGGCTCCGACTTCGTGCACGCCGCACCTTGGAGCACACTTCGGAGCGCTCCTTGGTGCGCACCAGGGCGCGCAACCCAGCCGAGGTGCCCACCCCGGCGAAGGTGCACGCGAGGTGCGTACCCGGGGCAAACCGGGCTCCGACTTCGTGCACGCCGCACCTTGGAGCACACTTCGGAGCGCTCCTTGGTGCGCACCATGGTGCCCACCAGGCCGCGCAACCCAGCCAAGGTGTGCGCACCAAGGTGCACGCGAGGTGCGCACCCGGGGCAAACCGGGGTCCGACTTCGTGCACGCCGCACCTTGGAGCACACATCGGGGCGCTCCCGGGTTCGCACCGGCGTTGCGCACCGTGGTGGGCACCTCGGAGCACACCAAGGTGGGCAGCGAGGTGCGCACCTTTGATGCGATGCCTTCACTAATTTCCATAAAAGGCAAAAAAAAAACGAGATTTTAAAATTTCCGTTTTGAAAGATAGTGAGAAAAAGGGAATGCTGGTGCCATCTTGAGCCCGCCCTGGTGCGCAGCCCAGCCAAGGTGTGCGCACCAAGGTGCCCACCCTGGCGAAGGTGCGCGCCCGGGCAATTAACCCAACTTCCAACTTCGCGCGCGCCAGGGTGGGAGCGCACCCAACAACCGGGCCTGGGAAGAGCCAATGCGAGAAACCCCACCAAACGCTCTGACAAAAAAAGAGGGGGCGCTCCAGTAACCCCGCTTCGGAGCGCACCCTGGGCAAACCCAGCCAAGGTGCCCACCCCGGCCAAGGTGCAGGCGAGGTGCGCACCCGGGGCAAACCGGGCTCCGACAACGTGCACGCCGCACCTTGGAGCACACTTCGTAGCGCTCCCGGGTGCGCACCTCAGAGCACACCAAGGTGGGCAGCGAGGTGCGCACCTTTGATGCGCTGCCTTCACTAATTTCCAGAAAAGGCAAAAAAAAAAGGAGATTTTAAAATTTCCGTTTTGAAAGATAGTGAAAAAAACGGAACGCGCGTGCCATCTTGAGCCCGCCCTGGTGCGCAGCCCAGGTAAGGTGCCCACCCTGGCAAAGGTGCGCACCCGGGCAATTAACCCTACTTCCGACTTCGTGCGCGCCAGGGTGGCAACCGGGCCTCGGAAGAGCCAATGCGAGAAACCCCACCAAACGCTCCGACAAAAAAAGAGGCGGCGCTCCAATAACCCCGCTTCG